>NC_138230.1:636679-862528 GCF_964197995.2 Scardinius erythrophthalmus | reverse complement strand
GTTAAGGATCTCTTCTGAATTTTATCCGTAAGGGGTTGAAAATTAAAAATGCATCTTTCTTTTTGGTCACCTCTCGTTCAGCTATAGCTACTCCTTTCAGATCGCTGGTTTGTATGTGAGCACAGAGAAGCTGAGCAGCGAGAAGAAACAGATAAGGTGAAATGGGGCAGCCCTGCCTTATTTATTTAACCTTTATTTAACCAGGTGAGCACGTAGAGAACACATTTATTCCCCTTGAAATTATAAAACGGTGGGTAGCACCATGATTTAGAATAACAGAACTACTGCCATTTGTGTATAAAGTTCTTATGGCACTACAGAAGAAATCTCCAAATCCAAGTTTTTCAAGACACTGACAAATAAAGAATATCTGAGAATTGTTGGTATTATTCTGCTGTAATGCTACCATTTCCAGGTGACTTGTTACATTTGATAAGTTTTATGGCACCAGCTCCCTCTTCTAATAAAATATCCTGATCACAGATCATCTTTTTCTATAGCACTAATTGAATTTACACTTTCTAAGAAGACAGTGGCAGTATCAGCACAATAGCTGGATTTGTAAAGGTTGGCAAAAAGTGATGCCAGAAGTGAGAAATAGTTTGACGATCATCAGTAACATGACCATTGGTGCTCAGGTGGTGTATTGTGTTACGCTCACCCCGCTGTCTCTCAAGACTGAAGAAATATGATGAGCTTTGTTCACCTTTTTCTAACCACTTAACTCCTGACCTGACAAAGGCTCCTTCTGCTTTACGTTCATAGATCTCATCTTATTTATTAGGGGTGTAACGATTCGTTTTAACAACGATTCGATTCGATTCGCGATTCATGGTTGTCGATACGATTCAAGGACGATATTGGTTCATTTAGAACGATACGATCCGAAACGATTCAGTGACTTGAAATCGATTCAGTAACTTTTTAGCCAAAAATTCTTGTAAGGGAATCAGGTATCAATTAATTATAGATATAAACAAACAAGTAAACAACAATTAATGTAAAATGCATTCACATTTTATTTTAATAAGTAGGACTGAACGATTATGACAAAAATGATAATTGTTGATTATTCCCTTGAAATTGTAATTGTGATTATTAATTACGATTATCACAACATAGAATGATGTTTTGAATAGTTTGGCCATGGGACCCACATTTCCCTATGGTCATCAAGCCGCGACCCACCTTTTTAGGAATTATATTGTTATATATATGTTAATTATATTGCAATTATATAGGAATTATAAGCCTATTATAATACATTTGTTTACACAAAAATTGTTGACACACAAGTTCTGTCCCCCTTTACTTAACAATTTTTTTTTAAGAATATGAAACTGTGTCATGAATGTTTTTCTTGACCTCAACTACAGTGGTACACATTTAATTTGTCATTAAAATGTTATAATGGCTTCATGACAGCCAATGTCAAAACCAACCACATGACAGTTTAATGAAATGTTAACCCCTAAAGCCTAAGTGGTTTCTTAAGTTTGATAATTAATCTGCTATGTCATGTGTATGACATATTTATGACAGGTTGTGTTGTCTTAGTAATGTCAAGTTGCCGTAACAAAGAAATCTCACACAATGTCATATTTGCATTAAAAATGTCATAATTGAGCGAATGACACTTAATGACAGTTGTCAGTTGTAAGGACCATCCATTAGCCCAACGAAGGAATCCAACGGTCTGGCGAAGGTTTAAAGCGTGTATGTCTTTTCAGCGATCCAGTGAAGTTCACTTAATTTATTGGAACTTAGTTTTAGTATTACTTTAGCTCTATGCGTAATCTGACTCCAATTTCAAATGATAATCAAATTTAGATCGTATTTCTGATTAGAAAATAATCATAAATATTGATTATGAATTAATTTAGATCTTTGATTATTCTGATTATCCCATACTTTCAATTATTCGTTCATCACGGACCTAGTGTCGCTTTGAGACGTCACGTCGCGACTGCGCGCTCACGATCACAAACCAGCCAGTCCTGAAATAGTCAGAAGGTGCAGTGCAAATATTTTACCCAATGCAGCCGCTCACTACAGACCCATAGGTGTAATGTTTTATAATATTTGCAGCGTACAACATGCTAAGTCAGGGAATAGTCAGAAATCAGAAGGTCTTCCTAAGATGTGCCCCATGGTCCATTCAAAGTGCCTCCAGTTTGATCTATCCTGGACAGAGATTTGCGGAAACACCAGACTACACATTAATCTACTGGAAATAATGATTTCAGAAGAATGCAGAATAAATCAAGATGTAACATTTATTTGTCAGGTAAAAATGTATCATGCCAATTACAGAAGTAAATTATTAAAAGCCAATTCAAAAATACATGACATAATTTACTCAAAGATGACTCTAAAAGTAAGTAATGTTTTCCTGACAGAGACACACAGTAATGAGTCAGGGCTTTCCAACAGGAAAATACTGAAACATTACTGTGGGGGAATGATCCTGGTAAAAGATTCCCAAAGTGTGTTCTATTCCCTCGCCTTAAATACCAGACCAGAACAAAAGGGGTTAAACAAATGTTGTTTAGAGTTGGTTGGGCCAATCCATGTACCCCAGGGGGGTAGCACCTGGTTTCTTGAGATATCGTAAACAGATATCAGCCAGAGAGGAGAACAGGATTCTCCTAAGTTCTCAATCTTTCTCATTAAACCAATGACTGCAATGAAATTAAGACCATTTTACCAATCGCACTGTGCCCTTTAAAATGACACCAAACATGAAAAGGAAAAACAACATATTCACAAGATACACCATATGTGAAATATAGACATTCTTAATGAACTTTCAGTGACTTGAGGAAGGAGAGGAGGAGGGAGAGGGGGATGCAGAGATAAGGAAGAAGGACAGTTTGGACAGGCGATGTCCTGTGCTCTGTCTTTGGTATCTTCTGTCCAGGGTGCATTTTACTGCTTTATTGCAGGGTGCGTTTTGTTTTAACAAGAAAATCAGTTCTTACACGGTAACACTTCCAGGTTTTACATTATACCGTGCCGATAGATCAACCAAACTATCTCACAAGTCTAAAGGCAATGGTATTTGAATAATGATTAGTGTTGCTTTCGTCAACGAAAATTATGACGAAATATTGTCGTCAACGAACCATTATCACCTGACGAAAACGAGACGAGACTAGACGTAAATGCATGGTCATGTGACGATGACTAAAATACATGTATAATGCAATATCGTTGACGAATAAAAACGAGACTAAATGTGGTTTAAAAAATAAAAACTATGCTAAAATTTCTCTTCATTTTCGTTGACCAAAACGAGACGAGACGAAATGTTATAACGTCACGACGAATGAGAGAGTTGTGCGTGAACCCATAGCTTTGTCGGGTTTAAATTCTGGTTTGCGATCTGGTCACCCGATTATCAGCGAATTTAACAATATATTACTCCATTAGTTATTCTATTAAAATGTCTCATTGATATATTTGACACATTCATAATCATTAGCCTACTTTTGCCAGTTCTTTGTGACAGCTGTATGTTATTAGCAGCGTCTCTGGTTACATGAACGCGTCACCGCATCAGCGCCAGAACATGGAGATTTTATTTTAGAGAATAATCGCACAACCTATTCGATATCCTATAATTAAATAAACTAATCGAATATTCAAAAATCGTGACTCATCCCTGCATGGAATCTCTTGTTTCTTTTCCCAAATCTTCACTCACGTCACGTCTGTTACGGTCACAGCCCACGGTTCCCATTTTCTAAATGTATTATAAACGTTTCTTGGTTCGCTTTTAATTAGGCCTATTATATTCGTATTCTTTACTGTGGTAAAGTAGAAAAACGCTGTAGGACAGATAGCCTACATTTGTACTTTCATGTCAAATTCTTTTTAACACAGTTTGTGCTTGTTATTAGATAGGGCGCGTCAAGTTTAGTTGTAAAGCGCGTTTCACACGCGCGGGTGATTTTTAGTTTCACTTTCTCTGGCAGCGCAATCTCAAACATAGCCTAAATATTTCGCCCTTGTGGAGGATAAAATTCGCTCTTCAAACCAATTTACATCAAGTAGAAAACACGAAGATATCATAAAGAGATCGATGGAGATCGATATCTTCATGTCTTTGTGTGGAAATATAAAACGATTTTTTTTTTTTTTTTTTTTTAATAACCCCCCAACCACCGCCGGTAGTTGGTCCATTACCGCGGTGGTAAAAAAAACCTGCCACCGTCACAGCCCTAAATATAGGCCTACTAAATAGCCTATAATAAGATAGCCTTGTTTGAAATTCTATATTGACTGGGTCAAATAGAATCGCATTACTAAAAAGAGACTAAAATACAATTTTCATTGACTAAAACTAGACTAAAATGTCATCAGTTTTCGTCGACTAAAACTAGACTAAAATGTCATCAGTTTTCGTCGACTAAAACTTGACTAGACTAAAAAGAGTATGAATGTGACTAAAACTAATAAAAACTAAAATGACAGCCTGACACAAAGACTAGACTAAAACTAAAATTAAATCAGGCTGCCAAAAACAACACTAAAAATGATCAATGAACGCTGGTGTACAAATTCCACAGAACTCGCCCATGTATGCTCACCTCACCTGTAATACCTCACTGTCAAATCCAGACCATCATTTCTCAAGGGAGTTTGCACCAGTAATCATGATCTGTGTGTACATTCCACCTATTACATTAATTAATTAAATTAAATTCTTTAAAAATCCTACAATGTGATTTTCTGGATTTTTTTTCCATCATTTTGTCTCTCATAGTTGAAGTGTACCAAGGATGAAAATTACAGGCCTCTCTCATCTTTTTAAGAGGAAGAACTTGCACAATTGGTGGCTGACTAAATACTTTTTTGCCCCACTGTATGGCAGTGAATAAAAGTGTCCAGTAAAGCATAATGATATGCGGGGCCTCACACACAGATCCTAGGGGCCCGACCACCTTAATCCGCCCCTGCCTGTGGCCAAGATTTATAAAACTGTGTGTGTGTTAAATTGTTTAATATTAATTATTTATTTTAATTTAATTAATAATCCAAGGCCTCCATCATTGCACTTTTAGTCCTTCATTTCCCACTGTTCATTGTGTCTGCTTCTCATTGTCTTAAACAATAAAATGAATAATAATAATAAAAATAATAATATGTATGAGCAATAACAATAGTGAGTTAGCTGCAGTTTTCACCATGCTTGAGTTAGCTGCAGTTTTCACCATGCTTGGGTTAGCTGCAGTTTTCACCTTGTTCGAGATAGCTGCAGTTTTCACCTTGTTCGAGATAGCTGCAGTTTTCACCTTGTTCGAGATAGCTGCGTCTTTCACCTATAAGAATAAACAGAAAGTATTTATTTTCTAAATCACTGTGTGAAAACATGTTGCTTTTGTGACCTTAATCCTAATTTTAAATTAATTTAAACTATTTTGCTATAATATAGTCTGTAATCCTGTGATTTTCACATTTGAGACATTAAAGGTTGTGATTTCAGGCCCAAAAAAAATTATCACATTCATCTAATCTTTCCTAACGATCCGCTAGCCGCCCGCCCCATAAGCATGCCGTCAAAAAAACGCGTCTCTGTAGGCTCTGAGATCTGCACACAAAAACAATTGGTTTCACCAACCACTCAAAACCAAAACAAATAGTGTTTCAACCAATCACCAACAGGGGGAGGGTGTTGTGAGGTTTTGAGCCAGCTTCTTCTTCAGCTCCGACTTCGCGTGCAGCCGTGCACAAGCACAAAACCTCACAACACCCTCCCCCTGTCGGTGATTGGTTGAAACACTATTTGTTTTGGTTTTGAGTGGTTGGTGAAACCAATTGTTTTTGTGTGCAGATCTCAGAGCCTAGGCTGCCGACAGAGATGCGTTTTTTTGACGGCATGCTTATGGGGCGGGCAGCTAGCGGATCGTTAGGAATAGGGCTGCACGTTTTCAAGTTTTTCATTAACCGTTAACCGAGGCCCTTAGCGGTTAATACTCGGTTAACCATAGTGTTGTGATGTCAGTCTGTGTTCCCCTGTCTTTTCATGTTTATTAGTCTCCCCAGGTGTTTCAGATTAGCCACGCCCCCTTGTTATCTTGTTTAGCTTGTTTGGCCTTGTATTTAAGCCCTGTGTTTTAGTCCAGTCTTTGTGAGTTCTTGTGTTGTTTCTGTTGATGTTGGTTGTACTGCTCCTGAGTCCTGTTCCTGGTCTGAGTCTTTGTATTGTGTTCAGTTTATTGAATAAAGTGTGCTGCATGTGGATCCTGCTTCCTCCCTGTTTCTACCGCATCGTAACAGAAACAACACAAGAACTCACAAAGACTGGACTAAAACACAGGGCTTAAATACAAGGCCAAACAAGCTAAACAAGATAACAAGGGGGCGTGGCTAATCTGAAACACCTGGGGAGACTAATAAACATGAAAAGACAGGGGAACACAGACTGACATCACAACACATAGCGTGCGCGCCGCAACCCCGAGATAGGCGTAATTTGCGGGTGAGACATATCCCCACGACCCCACCACTATTTTCTAAGGTCGTTATAGTATTGTCCCCACCACTTTTGAAACATCTCGCGGCAGGAATACCAATACAAATAAACAAAACATCTCCAGTTAACTAGCAGATCATTCATTTCGTTCGTTCGTTTTTTTTTTTTTGTTTTTTAGGCGATCTAGCGCTGAAATGTTTTGTTTTTTAAATCAAGTGATCAAAGTGCTCGTTGCCGCTGCGATCGAGAAGGGTCTTGTAAAACGTGCGGAGGTATTATTAATTCGTGGCCACGAAACAATTCACCTGAATATTCACCCGTTCACACACACACACCAAAAAAATGAATAAAAAGCTGTACGAGAATAGTCGGCCTTCACTGAAGAGCTATCTTCACAGGTAAGAAAAACAGTTTAATAATTATTATTAATTCGTGGCCACGAAATAATTCACCTGAATATTCACCAATTCACAAAAAATAGGTCTTTAGCATTCACTAATTAATTATCAAACTGTTTTTGGCCACGTTGTAATTCGTTAAATCAAAATGAGGGAGGGAATTTGTTCAACGTGTCCACGATTTATTAAAACGAGGGAACAAATAAGTCGTCGTAACAACTAATTATTTAGATCAGTGGACAGGGCGCATAAGAACAAACAGTGAGAGAGCCCCGGCCGCGCGCGCGCGCACTCTCACCGCCTTCAAACAACACGAGCGCTGTATTGCTCTCTCTCCCTCGCGCATATCAACACAATAGTAAAAGGTCGGAAGACCGATTGTGTTCTATAGTTTGTTCAGATAAAGTGATTGATTAGCAAGTACATGTTTAGGAAATGCATAATACAAATTGTATGGGTTAATGTAACGGTAAACGGACTCTGCGGGTAAAACTGTTGTGATGAAACTGCTCATGCGCGGGGAAAAACTGCTGGGGTGAAACTGTGGCTCTGCGGCTCTGTAGACAGATATTATTGTGCTGCGATCAGTGGCGCGGATACTATGTTTGTTTCTGGCTCGCGCACAGCCTTCACTCTCGCACAGCCTTCACTCTCGGACGCGCGCTTTCTTTGCCCGCTTCATATTAGAAAACTGGTCTAGCGGTCTCTGGTGGTGCAAAAATGTATTACAACTAAATTCAGTGCACGCCATTGACGCCACTTAACCGAGCAAAATGTTTCACTCGGTTACGCAATTTTTAACGGTTAATCGGTTAATCGGTTAACCATGGACACCCCTAGTTAGGAAAGATTAGATGAATGTGATTTTTTTTTTTTTTGGGCCTGAAATCACTGATACGACCTTTAATGAGTATCCTACAACATGATTCTGTATGCGAGGTCATGCCGATATACTGTACCTGCTGTACCTGACTGGAATATGGCAGTCCGTATCTCATCTCCGTAACAAAGTGCTCACAGTTGTATGCAAGCAGATCATATGGAACTTTCTCTCCCACAAGGCTATTTGCGTCTTGTAGAATATCTTCAATGGGACGAGGCTCATATTCATTATCCAGAAGATTGTTGATACACCATTCATCTCGGCCAACCACATCCTTAAGTTTCTCTCTCTTCACAGTGGCTGATGGACTCCCACTGCTGGAACTCAAACCGATGGAACTCAAACCGATGGAACTCAAACCGATGGAACTCCCACTGATGGAACTCAAACCGATGGAACTCAAACCGATGGAACCGATGGAACTCAAACCGATGGAACCGATGGAACTCAAACCGATGGAACCGATGGAACTCAAACCGATGGAACCGATGGAACTCAAACCGATGGAACTCAAACCGATGGAACTCGAACCGATGGAACTCAAACCGATGGAACTCAAACTGCTGGACCCAGCGTCGGCATCGTCGGCTACAGAGAAAGAAATGGAAAATTAAAACAATCATGACTCATGAGACTTGAATGTAATAAATGTTTCAGACTCAGTAAGAGTTCAGCTCAGTTGAGCATGTGCACGGTCACTTCCTGGTGTTCAATAAGCCAGCTTGGCCATTTCCTGTTAGCTGTCATTCTGGACTCGCTGTAAATCCACACTAAACCATCAATGGTTGATCTTTTAATGTTGTATTCATATTGTAATGCAGTTAGCACACGTACGTTATTTGCCAATAAACCAGATTTATTGATTGCAATAAAAACTAAGCTAACGGGAACGCTGGAATAAGAAACACGTCTGTAATTGGATACGCACATGCACCGCTTTTCCAGGACTTCAAATGTTATTTTTAATGTGATGATCAACACATTATTTCCTCGTCCATCTGAGAACGTAAAACTGAACATTTCAAGATGTAGGAAGTCCAACATTTAATAGAAACACTTTTATTTACAAATAAAAAGACAGTAATTCCCACTCTGACCAGCAGGAGAGGAGCATTTATTGGCTCATATTAGCCGTTTCCAGTCATATTTTCACACTCAGATATTACTCTCATATTTAGTGATTGAGTGCCACAGAAAGCGAGCACGGCTCTGTCGCTCTATAATCACTGAAGCTGTCAGTCAAGCTCATGATTTCAGCACACTTGTGAAACTCACATTCTGTTCAGTGATTAACTAAAGTGCATATTTAACTGACAGTGTGTTGATGAGAAACTGATGGACGAACAGAACTTTGCTGAGGAGGAACACTGAGGAACGTGTCTTTTTATGTTGTCTTGTGTTTAAATAACTAAATTAATGCTAGGCCTGAATATATTTAAAGGTACTGTATGTAGGATCCAGCGGCCTCTAGCGTGATGTTTCAGATTGCAACAACAGCGCTCGTGCTCGTGAAAAGCAATAAAGTTACAACTGTAGTCTTTCACATCAGATAACGTTAGCAAATGGTCGGCGTTAGCTGGCGAACTAATGATGTCTAACTTGAGCCAACTAAAGCACAAAATCACAATATATATTTACATGCTTTGAAGTATTGTTAGCTTACCTGTCCAAAAGGGTGAAAGCCTTAGAAAGGGTCTGTTTTTATACCTAAAACAAAGCGGAGGTCTCTCAATAATTCAAACGCTCTGCCAATGTTGATCCGTGTTTTCGTCCTGAGTCGATCCGATTGACGTTTGGCCTGACGAGCTTCAGCTGATAATTTTTTTTGTTTGTTTTTAAAAAATTTTTGGAGTTTGTGTTGGAGTCTGTGTTGTGCTGGAGGCAGGTCGTTTTTTGGTGTTATCAGACTCCATGTCGTTAGCTGCAGTGCCGTCGCAATAGACTGTATATAAAAAACGGAGAGGCTCGGGAGCGCGCATGCACGTCACATCCGGTGGATTTCGCAGAAAATCCGACCCGGAGACTTCACATAAAAATAGGAATACTGGCCTTCAGAGGTAATAGCAAAACGCGAAAAGTGGATCATTGTAATGTGTGATTACAACCCCTTCACAGACGGGCAATAAAAAAAGGATTCATTTTATAAAAAAAGTTACATACAGCACCTTTAAGTGATTATAATATTAGTGATGCTGTTAAAGCTACAGACACACACCAGAGGTTTTCCAGTGGCTCATATTATTGCAGAAGTCCTTAAGATCGTTCCCGGGATAAGGTCAAACGGCAGCATGCAAAGCATGTAAAGCGTGTAAAAACACTCACAGTCTGAGCCCAGGTGAATCACATCTCCATCGCCGACATACAGAGCCCAGTGCTGATATATCCCTCTGGAGATTTCAATGAGGTCTCCAGGCTTCAGTTTCTTATCATACAATTCAACAATAAGAGAGTGTTAAGTTTGCCTAAAACAGCTTCTGCACACATGACATAAGCTCGTTTCAGAGGTCTATAAGTATTTAGCTTTCTGTTTCCTTAGAGAACAACTTGTGTAGTTTTAAACTCTTTCAAGCTCTGTTACCGTAGTAAACCTGCTTTCCAACAACCCTTGATCAATGAGCAAACAGTCTTTTATATCAGAAACATCAGCCCAGAAAAGATCTATTAGCTGAGTGATGCTGTCTTTCCCTCTCTCCGTACGTTTGAGTTCATTACAAGATATTTACCCTTTTCATGGCCATTCTGCTCTTCTGCTCTTCTGCTCTTCTGCTCTTCTGGTCTTCTGCTCTTCTGCTCTTCTGGTCTTCTGCTCTTCTGGTCTTCTGCTCTTCTGCTCTTCTGCTCTTCTGGTCTTCTGCTCTTCTGCTCTTCTGGTCTTCTGGTCTTCTGCTCTTCTGCTCTTCTGCTCTTCTGCTCTTCTGGTCTTCTGCTCTTCTGCTCTTCTGCTCTTCTGGTCTTCTGCTCTTCTGCTCTTCTGCTCTTCTGGTCTTCTGCTCTTCTGCTCTTCTGCTCTTCTGCTCTTCAGCTCTTCTGCTCTTCTGCTCTTCTGCTCTTCTGCTCTTCTGCTCTTCTGGTCTTCTGGTCTTCTGCTCTTCTGCTCTTCTGCTCTTCTGCTCTTCTGGTCTTCTGCTCTTCTGCTCTTCTGCTCTTCTGGTCTTCTGCTCTTCTGCTCTTCTGCTCTTCTGGTCTTCTGCTCTTCTGCTCTTCTGCTCTTCTGCTCTTCAGCTCTTCTGGTCTTCTGCTCTTCTGCTCTTCTGCTCTTCTGGTCTTCTGCTCTTCTGCTCTTCTGGTCTTCTGCTCTTCTGCTCTTCTGCTCTTCTGCTCTTCTGCTCTTCAGCTCTTCTGCTCTTCTGCTCTTCTGCTCTTCTGCTCTTCTGCTCTTCTACTCTTCTGGTCTTCTGGTCTTCTGCTCTTCTGCTCTTCTGGTCTTCTGGTCTTCTGCTCTTCTGCTCTTCTGCTCTTCTGGTCTTCTGCTCTTCTGCTCTTCTGCTCTTCTGGTCTTCTGCTCTTCTGCTCTTCTGCTCTTCTGGTCTTCTGCTCTTCTGCTCTTCTGCTCTTCTGCTCTTCTGGTCTTCTGCTCTTCTGCTCTTCTGCTCTTCTGGTCTTCTGGTCTTCTGCTCTTCTGCTCTTCTGCTCTTCTGGTCTTCTGCTCTTCTGCTCTTCTGCTCTTCTGGTCTTCTGCTCTTCTGCTCTTCTGGTCTTCTGCTCTTCTGCTCTTCTGCTCTTCTGGTCTTCTGGTCTTCTGCTCTTCTGCTCTTCTGCTCTTCTGGTCTTCTGCTCTTCTGCTCTTCTGCTCTTCTGCTCTTCTGGTCTTCTGCTCTTCTGCTCTTCTGCTCTTCTGCTCTTCTGGTCTTCTGCTCTTCTGCTCTTCTGGTCTTCTGCTCTTCTGCTCTTCTGCTCTTCTGCTCTTCTGCTCTTCTGCTCTTCTGCTCTTCTGGTCTTCTGCTCTTCTGCTCTTCTGCTCTTCTGGTCTTCTGCTCTTCTGCTCTTCTGCTCTTCTGCTCTTCTGGTCTTCTGCTCTTCTGGTCTTCTGCTCTTCTGGTCTTCTGCTCTTCTGCTCTTCTGCTCTTCTGGTCTTCTGGTCTTCTGCTCTTTTGCTCTTTTGCTCTTCTGCTCTTCTGCTCTTATGCTCTTCTGCTCTTCTGCTCTTCTGCTCTTCTGGTCTTCTGCTCTTCTGCTCTTCTGCTCTTCTGGTCTTCTGCTCTTCTGCTCTTCTGCTCTTCTGCTCTTCTGCTCTTCTGCTCTTCTGGTCTTCTGCTCTTCTGCTCTTTTGCTCTTTTGCTCTTATGCTCTTATGCTCTTCTGCTCTTCTGCTCTTCTGCTCTTCTGGTCTTCTGCTCTTCTGCTCTTCTGCTCTTCTGGTCTTCTGCTCTTCTGCTCTTCTGCTCTTCTGGTCTTCTGCTCTTCTGCTCTTCTGCTCTTCTGCTCTTCTGGTCTTCTGCTCTTCTGCTCTTCTGGTCTTCTGCTCTTCTGCTCTTCTGGTCTTCTGGTCTTCTGGTCTTCTGCTCTTCTGCTCTTCTGGTCTTCTGCTCTTCTGCTCTTCTGCTCTTCTGGTCTTCTGCTCTTCTGCTCTTCTGCTCTTCTGCTCTTCTGGTCTTCTGCTCTTCTGCTCTTCTGCTCTTCTGGTCTTCTGCTCTTCTGCTCTTCTGCTCTTCTGCTCTTCTGGTCTTCTGCTCTTCTGCTCTTCTGGTCTTCTGCTCTTCTGGTCTTCTGCTCTTCTGCTCTTCTGCTCTTCTGGTCTTCTGCTCTTCTGCTCTTCTGCTCTTCTGCTCTTCTGGTCTTCTGCTCTTCTGCTCTTCTGCTCTTCTGCTCTTCTGGTCTTCTGCTCTTCTGCTCTTCTGGTCTTCTGCTCTTCTGCTCTTCTGGTCTTCTGGTCTTCTGCTCTTCTGCTCTTCTGCTCTTCTTCTCTTCTGCTCTTCTGCTCTTCACTGTAGTCCTGTTAGAGACGCATGCAGCTTTTATACACAGGGGGCAGGTGCAGGATGTTTGGCTACAGACGATGATACTGGTGGAAATTCCCCTTTAAAGGAGGAAACAATGAAGCAACAGTTCTTATATAAATATCCTATCGAATAGAATTGCCTTAAATCATGAATAGTCAGCTAAATGTCATCTTACACCGTATGCAACAAGCTTTTCTCGCTGTCTCTTGCAAAGTACAAGAAAACACAGCCAAACTTTAGGGAACAGTCCAGCTAAACGAAGCGAGCGAAACACAGACGCTCCAAGTGTGAAAATGCCCTGAATGTCTTTTATTTCCATATACATTTATTTGTGCACTGTGTTAAATCACTTTATATCCTCAGAACATTAGCATGAACTGTTGTTTAGTGGGTTTATGCAGAAAATAGGCATTTATAATAGGCATTTATTCTTCTAGTAAGTAGTAAACTCAGAGTACTCGTGTCTCTGCACTGCCACTGATAGAACACACTCTTTCTCTGATCATCTCTGGCAGTAAATGCCCGTCACAGGAGTGTGTGTGTGTGTGTGTGTTTCTCACGGGTTTCTGTTTGCTCACACCCTGATTCTCCTGAACATATTTAACTGATGATGATGATGATGATGATGATGATGATGATCAGCGTGAGTTTAACTGGGTCAGGACGTTCATGAAATGGATCACGTTTGTTTGGATCGGGTTTTGAAGCGGTGAAACACTTCAGCAATAGAAGAACTGTTAGTTATTTCAGTATCATTTCAAAATGTCTTTGTTCAGCCCTTCACATGTGCTCTGGTCTTCCTCTTTCACATTTACATTCTGCTTTTGTTTTAGCTCTAAATATGATATAATCATATTTAGATGGACCACAGTATAGATGCTGTAGAACGAGGCAGTGACTTCATGCACTTGTTGCACAGCTGAACCACAGTTTCCTGATTTTAACCGCAGCACAACTTTCACTTCAGCTTCAGATTACACTGAACACTCAAAAATACCCTAAAACTTTATGACAAACGAAAACTCTGAGAGCATGCTTAAAATCTTGAATTCAAAATTGTATACGAATTCATGATTGTGTGCCATTTCTCATACTGCCATACTGGTTTCACATGCATTGGAAAAGAAAAGTTATTAAATTAAATGGCAATGGCAAATTTTAGCCTTTTCACTCTCAGATGTTTCGACTGTATTATTTCCCAGTTAATATAAATATGTTTTAACATTTTGTTAACGTTCCCTTTAAGTTATGAAAACGTAATTTCTGATTGTTCTCTAGTTTCAAATGTTTACAAGAAAAAAATCATATTTATGCAAACATTAAGGAAACATTCTATTTAAACATTATGGAATACTTTTGAATGTTCTTATTCTGAAACAAGTAACATTAAAAAAATGACAAACGTACAACTACAATGTTTCATAAAGTTTCATAATCGATGTATAAATAATATTTTTGTGAATATAATTACAGACCAGTGTCACCACACTCTATAAAGTTTAACTATTATTTACTCAATTTTTTTGGTGAAATATTTTTACACTCCAAAAAACTGAGTAAATTTTAAAGCTGTGAAATCAATTAAATATACTGTATGAATTGAGTAAAAAAATGAATTAAATCTGAGTAACTGCATCTGGTACATTAACAAATAAAATTGAGTAGAAATAATTTTAAACATTTAAAATATATATATGTATATGAGTAATTTTAACTGTTTTTATTTATGAGTAATACTAACTTTTTTATTTCCTCTAAACCTTTGTAAAATAGTATTCCATACAACCACCAGTTTACATGACGTTGGCCTTTATTGTCGATGAGTACAGCAATACAGCACATTTTACACTGTTTTAACATGTAGCCTATACAATATTGCCTATATTTAAACTCATTTAACAAACATTTTAGAAGTAAAAATGAAACATTTAAACATTCAGGTAGCCTAATTCAAGTGTAATCAACCAGTCTGTTATCCAATGTAAAAAATAAAATAAAACAATCACAATGCTGAATTTCACAGAGGAAATGCAGAGGTTCTGCTGCGACTCTATTCAAATGTGAGAGGAAGGGTGTGACACACACAGAGGCCTATGACAGTGGAAACAGGAACACCCACGCCCTATGTTAAAGGTCCCGTATTATGCCCCTTTTCACAAGATGTAAAATAAGTCTCTGATGTCCCCAGAGTGTGTATGTGAAGTTTCAGCTCAAAATACCCAACAGATCATTTTTTACAGCATGTTTAAATTGTCATTTTTTGGGGCACAGAAAAACGCACTGTTTTAGTGTGTGCCCTCTAAATGCAAATGAGCTGGACGACACAGGGGGCGGAGCCTCACGAGCTCGCGCTCAGTCTCTCAGGACAATTTCATCTCACGGAATGATGATAATATCAGAAACTCTCAGTAACGGCGTTCATTTCGAGTCGGACAATAATGCCTACAGAGTCAGAGTGCTGTATAGAGATGAAACGGGTATAGTTTAGTAGTTTAATTACGGTTATTATAACGTATTTGTCATCTGCTTGTATGTATCCATTATTTATTAATAGCCTACAAGTCTGCTGTCTGAATGATGATCAAACAAACTGATGAGTTTAATAAAGTTTATTGTACATCACACAAAAGATGAAGCGTCAGTTTTACTTCAGAAAATCACCGTAAGAGCTGAGTAAACACAGTAAATTATTAGAAGTGCACAAGTACATAAACGAATGTCGGTAGAGTTGAGGGAGCATTCCTGTGGGCAGAGGTTAGTCTAAACACGGTTCTACTGACGTCACTAAAGAAGGAAGTAGAGGGATGTAGTCCAAACGGGCCGTTCGATGTAGTCGACTTCTGTTAAATAAAATATCTCGCTTGGCATTGAACTTTGAGCTTTATAATTTTACAGATATTATTTATACTCTAACAACAACATTACACACTAACTAAAGTTTGAAACATGGGATCACGAAGAACGGGACCTTTAAAACGCTTGACATCTGCACACAGAAACAAACATGATCAACATCTGACAGCATCCGTCACTATTCTGAGATTTAACCATGCTAAGGTTTGATCTTGTGAAATGGCCAATTCAAGAATGTCAACACAAATTTGGGTGCACAAGTGTCATCGTTTAAGAAACATCCCTTTGAAGAAGCGTAAAAATAATATATGCATGATTATCAGTCCTGAGTGTCATTAGTAATGGGTCATTGTTTTCTTATGTGTTTTTTTTTATTTTTTTTATTGCTCTTAGGGCATGAAAAACAAGATTTGAAATCTTTTTTACACATATTTTTCAAAGAAATTTTCAGATATCCACAATTTGGTTTTACCTGAAGAGATTAAACATACTACAGTAATAACAAAGAAATTGTCATGATTCATGTCTGGGTTCCCCTGTCTTGTCCCATGTTTAGCAGTTCCCTGTTATGTTGATTAGTCTCCCCAGGTGTCAGAAATGATCTTTAGAATAGTCTTAAGCTTTGACTAAAGTTTTTAAAAAATTATTAGTAAAAAGTATGACTTCTCTAAGAGTAGGAGACTTTTATAAAGAAGCTAAAAGCAACTTTCAGTAAAGTCTAAGACTGATTCTTAAAGGGATAGTTCGGCCAAAAATGATATTAAACCCATGATTTACTCACCCCCAAGCCGTTCAAGATGCATATGTCAATCTTTTTTCAGACGAACACATTTTCAGTTATTTTAGAAAATGTCTTAGATCTTTCAGTGGTTATAATATGAAGTTATGGGGTCCACTCCTTCAAGTCCCAAAATGTGCATGCATCCTTCAGAGAAGTAATCCAGCCGGCTCCAGGGGGATAAACGAAGGCCTTCTGAGGGTAATCCGTGCGGTTTTGTCATAAAAATATACATATTTAAAACTTTATAAACGAAAATAACTGGCTTCCGGTAGCGGTCGACGCGCTTTCACGGAGATGGATGCTGGCGTATGACGTAGGACGTAGCGTAGGAAGCATCGTGACGTAGAACGAACGTTGAGTTTTGTTTTGCTCTGCTCTCTGGCTGCGCTGTCATGTTCGTTCTACGTCACGACGCTTCCTACGCTATGTCATTAATTACTCGCCCTCGTGTCGTTTCAAACCTGTAAGACCTTCATTCATCTTCGGAAGACAAATTAAGATATTTTAGACGAAATCCGGGAGCTTTCTGATTACCCATAAACATCAACGTCATTGCAACTGTCAAGCTCCAGAAAGGGTTTAGACTACAGTGGTTCAGCCTTAATGTTATGAAGCGACGAGGATAATTTTGTGCACAAAAACTAAAAACGACAGATTCTTCTCTTCCGTGTCGGTCGCTGTTCACGTGAGCTCCACGACACACGCGTGAGCCAGCGCTCGGACACACAACACGGGAGCGCTGGACTGTGGTTACTATGGGAAAAGCAGAGACTGACACGAAAGAGAAGAAATTGTTGAATAAAGTCTTTTTTCTTTTTTCGCACAAAATGTATTCTTGTCGCTTTATAACATTAAAGGTGGTATCAGCGATTTCAGGCCCAAACATAAATGTTCACATTCATCTAATCTGCACACAAAAACAGTTGTTTTCACCCGCCAAACACTCAAAACCCAAACAAATACTGTTCCAACCAATCACCGACAGGAGCGGGTGTTGTGAGGTTTTCGCGTGCAGCCGTCATAGGCAGCTGTGCACGAGCGCAAAACCCTATGGCAAAACCTCACAACACCCAGCCTTGTCGGTGATTGGTTGGAACACTATTTGTTTTGGTTTTGAGTGATGTTGATACCAACTGTTTTTGTGTGCAGATCTCAGAGCCTAGGCTGCCTACAGAGACGCGTTTTTTTGACGGCATGCTTATGGGGCGGGCAGCTAGCGGATCGTTAGGAAAGATTAGATGAATGTGAACATTTATGTTTGGGCCTGAAATCGCTGATACCACCTTTAAGGTTGAACCACTGTATTCACATGGACTATTTTAACGACGTCTTTACTACCTTTCTGGGCCTTGAAAGTGGTAATTGAATTGCTATGGCTGGTTGAGAAAACTCTGATTTCATCAAAAATATCTTAACTTGTGTCCTGAAGATGAACAGAGGTCTTACGGGTTTGGAACGACATGACGGAGAGTAATCACTGACAGAGTTGTTGGGTGAATTAACCCTTTAACACGTGTCTGCTTGAAGGGAAAAGAGAATACCGGACTAATCTGATTACATTTCAGTAAGAAAAAAGAAACTAATGAAGCACTAAAATGTGAGAATGATTCTGATTCAGTGTATACAGCGGCTGATGATAGATAATATACTGATGGTAACAAGGTTGCCCCAGTTGGGGCTGTTTGAGAGACTCAGAACAAATGAGTGCAGTTTTTATAATCATTATAAATGATTTAGTTCAGAAACATCACACGACCAAGAGTCAATAGATCATAGATCACAGCAACACTCGCCGCGGTTCATCATCAGTTGAGTCAAGAAGACTGCCACCTACTGGTGCTTTAAAATCATCATGGCATTTATTTGTATAATAAAAAAATAATAATAAAAACATTAATCTCATAACATTAACAGATACCACAATATCACTTCACTTTTTGTTGTATTTGCGGTAACTTACTGACCGCACGATTAACTTTACATTACCTTAACCGTACATGTGTTGCTCTTACCGCAGTATAATACCCTTACTGTAACTTCTTTACTGTACTCATTTACTGTAATTTACTGTGATCCTCTTCTAGTGGAGCATGTTTCCTCAGTTTGATGGCGTTGAAGAAGTGGAACAACAGAGATGACAACGGCCTCATCAAAGTGAACAAGAATGACACATTTGTTGTAAATATAATTCAACTAATGTATTCTTATTCTTTTTATTCTTATTATTATGATCTTCCTATACATTTATTTTTTCCTGAAAATCAAGCAATGTCTTCTAAGATTTCAAGGTATATAAGTTTGTTTAATATATATATAAAAAAGAGTGACTCTAATCAGTAGTTTTGCAGTGATTGAACATAAAACTGGACCTGAAACTGTAATCGGACCGTATTATCCAGTTAAAGAACATGCTGTTATGGTTCACAGTGAAGTGAAATGTATTAATGAAATAAATAGGCAGATTAAAGGAAACGAGAAAAATATAAAATCTATACTTATATTTAAAATCTTTTGTCCGTGTGTAAAAAATAAAGGTTGTGATTCTTGTATGAGTCGGTTAGCTCGTTTCTCTGAGGAAATGTATAATCATCAAATAGAGGTTTCCACTTACTTCCAGGACTTTTATGCAATGGGCAATAAGCAGCTAAAGCTTCTGAAAGATCCTATGATTAATGATCAATTTGAGTGGTTAAAAAAAAAGGTTAACGAACAACACCGTAGATCAAAAGTTTCATGTTTCCCAAAAAAAAAACCCTGCATAAAACATTTTAAAAAAATTAAAACAAATTTAAAAAACAAATGCTTAAACTTAATTTACTGGAATGGAAAGACATAAACTCTATTTTAAAATTTGAGATTACATTTCCCAGTACTGACATGACATCAGATGAGTAAGAGAACTGTGGAAAACAACAGGCAGATAAACTGAAAATACATGTGAGAAAACATTATAGCGAGAAAATTAATGAAGAAGTTTATTCGCTTTTTCATTCTGTGTGGTGTGATCTAGTTGATGAAGGATATGAAAGGTTTATACATAAGAAGTTCCCTGATTACTTTAACAGTTTTGCTGGTAAATTATTTTATGACTATGAAAAAGCCAGAACCCACACTTAGCTAAATTCAGAGGCGGACAGAGTACACAGCTTCATTACTTGAGTAAAAGTACAGATACCCCTTGCTAAATTTTACTCAAGTACAAGTAAAAGTACTACAGTCAGATGTCTACTTAAGTAAAAGTACTGAAGTACTTGTTTTTAAAAGTACTTGAGTATCAAGAGTACAAGAGTACATTTTCTAAATATTGCATTACTACTGCCACAGTGCTTACAATGGTAAACACAGCAAACACTCGAAGCGAAAACTATCATTAACTTGTTCAGAAAATTGAAATAGTCTGGCGAGGTGGGGCCACAGGTTCGCACATTCCCGGGATGGACCTGCTGCGTCTTCATCCATTGTTTCGTCCATGGTTTCGTCTCTTACCTAAATCTGACCATGGAGTTGACTTTGGCGGAAAGCTGAAGGTGATTGCTGATAGGCTGTCCCAATCAGTGGCGCCTGCACAATCCAATCACGTTTGAGAGGGAAACAACAAATTGAGGGTTTCTGAGATTCTTAATTTTTCCTTTTTTAAATTTTTTATTTTTTAGAAGTAACGGGTACTCACGGTTATGGATAGAAATGTAGCGGAGTAGGCCTAAAGAGTACAATATTTGCCTCTCAAATGTACTTGAGTAAAGTCATGAGTACTCCCCAAAAATGATACTCGAGTAAAGTACAGATCCCTCAAAATTGTACTTAAGTACTGTACTCAAGTAAATGTACTCTGTTACTGTCCGGCTCTGGCTAAATTTCTGTATATTGTAGTGTTTCGCTACTAAAAGTAAACAGACGGATTCTTCCTCCTTCTAAGGCTTTATTCAGGAACTGCAGGGTTACTGTTATGGCCGTAACCCACGCTGTACAACATGAAAAGGGCAGATATAACGTGCTGTCTCTGCTGTAAAACTCACTCTGTCCGCTCTTCCCTCGCTCTAGCCTTTTGACCCCGCTAAAACCCTGCCCCTTAAAGAACCAGGGACTAACAGATAGAACCACTTGTGAGTCGATTAACACTGTCGAACAACATAACACTAACTAACTAGTCTCTTCCATTTATACTGACATTACAATATATACACTAGGTTATGGATTTGTGCCACCCTCTGTAGTTTTGTTATTAGTTAGAGTAGTTTAGTTACGACGTCTGGGACGTTGAAGACTTTTTATTTTATTTTCTTTTTTCTAGTTTAGGATTAGAGGTAAATGGTTTAGTTAGTTCCTTTTGATTATGTTATTTTTGTTTGTTTGGCACAATCCTGTTTTCCCTTTTTGCTCCTTCTGTTTTTGTTTTGTTCCTATGTAAAATATTAATTACTTTATCTTTTATCAAATCAGTCTTTATTTGATTTTGTCGTGTCTCTCTCGTTCTCACTGCATTTAGTGATCAATGGTGACTGGTGTTATTGAACTGGTTTTATGTTCCCCTTCTAACGGACCTAGACGGTAAAGAGCCAAAGAAGGGTCGTAACAGTTAGTAATGTTAGTAAAGACCACATAAACTTAATTATATCATATGTCGTAATATAATCAAGATCTCCTACAAGTACTTTTCTGCAATCTTACCTTGAATGTTGTGGGCATGTGTATTAAATGTGGGTTTACGACTGACACAACTGAATGTTTAGGCATGACATTTCTGACACAAGCCCTTGTTGCACAACAGTAACAAAATACACCAAATTGGAAATAAGTTTTACATCCAATCACATTAATGTTAATAAATAATCAGACGACACACAATGAGAATGTAGTGATGAGATATCCCGCAGTCGTGGTCTGGACTGGACTCGAGTCCTCTTAGTCTGAGACCGAGACCTTCAGAAACGTGTGTATATGGCGATACGGTGTAGAAGAACTCACACACAGACACCAATCTGAAGGATTAAAGAGTTTTAATGTCTGATGAAATCGGCATCACTCTCTCAATTCAGCAGGAGAACAGAGAAATACACCAAACTACAGAATAGCAGAACTGATTTACAGATTATACCAGGATAATGTCACGATCACTGCCATCATCCCCGTCTGCACTACACTTCCCAGAATCCCTCTTGTTTCACTATCAGCCCTCATCTAATTACATCAGCACCTGTTCACTAAAAACAGCACTTCCCTTCACTCAGGGTCTGGTCTAGTCAATACTCTCAACACTTGCCTGAAGTATCCTTTCATCCGTCTCTGTTCCCGTTCACCATCTGCTAGTGATGGTGAGATGAAGCTTTGTGAAGCACTGGGGCTTTCCCCCTCGACTGTATGGAACAATGGTTCATTACGCGACTCTTTTCCACACGCTGCACACTAACGACATCTTGTGGTCAAAAGGTGGAAAAGCTGCATTTCTGTCCCAGAAGACCAATACATTTTTGGATTGTTTCATTTAATAAATCAGTTTCTGCTCTGTAAACCACAAATACAATTAATCCTCATAATTCATGTGTTAGTGTTGATGTAGTTCTTACACAATGTATGAACAAACAACTGTATGAATTAATTTATGAAAAAGTAATAATAATAAATGGGACAAATTCACTTGTACAGAAACAGTTCTTATGAATCTGCTTTGATCTACAAACGCAGCCTTACTCACATAAACTTCAGCCTCAGTCCTAATCCTACGAGTTTATAGGCAATGCTCATGGGCATATAGCCTGACTACGTCGGACTTCGTACTTCCGCTCAATTTCATTTCGCTTCTGTACTCAGTCTGAGATAGCGACCTATCTTCCCGTTTTCCTCTGGCCTCAAAACAGCCGGCCAATCAACGAACAGAGGGCGGGCTGAGAGCCGTGACGTAGACGCTGATTGTACCGTGGATGCTTAGATTTATTTCACATAATCTGCAAAAGTCGCGCACAGCCATGTTTACTCCGGTGTTTCGCTCGATGGTTTTGTTTTGGCATCATACATGTGTTTACAGTGGAAGTTAGATGCGGCTGAGCATGCGCATAACACACGCCATAACCAAACGTTATGTGATTGGCTTACGGGTAACCAATGATTTTAAACTTCAGACAAGCGAGAAAGAAAATGCTTTTCAATTATGCCATGCCAGACACTGTTTACGAAGCAAAGCGAAGTAGCAGAGTTTGGTATTACCAGGCTCATGTAGGCATATATGTAAGGAATAATTGACGACAGGCCGTTGAATTATTAGAAAAATAATGCACACCCGAGGTGGTAATGCGGTCACGACGCGGAGTGGCCGTTCACCTCATGTTTGCATTATTTTTCTAATAATTCAACGGCCTGTCCCCTTTGCCGCCATCTTGTAGCAGAACTTCACCTGCTGTTAGCATTCCATTGACTTCCATTAATTTTGGCGTCGCTTTGACAGCGAATAACTTTACATCTGAGGCGTTTGAAGACTCCATTTGTCCATTATTTATTTCTAAAGAAACACGACAATGTATAAAAGGCTCCATTACCTTGTATCTTACGTTATGGCCCCGTAGAAGCAGTTTTTGTAAAAGTAGGCTAACGATTGCATCATAACCACGCGACTCTCTGTCGCACAGTAGAGAGATTACCGTATGGACGGGAGGACAAGCTCGAGGGCGATCAGGGGGAAGTGGAGGCAAAATGACAAAATAATTAATCATAATACCTAGCAAAAGTTTCTCCTGCTCCAAGATCATTGACAGACACTCTCCGTCTCTGCGAGATTCGGAAGGGAATGATTCAGATTTCTCTTGCCACCGCCACTAGAAGACAGACGGGTTGCTCACGTCACATCTACGTCGTCAAGCTCAGTTTGAGTCTGCGCGTCAGGAACGGAAGTGCTAAGAAATCGCTAAAAATGGGCTTCACTTGTCTCAATGGAGATCCAATGAGATGGCTCTGTCCACTTCTTATACTGTCTATGCTCCTACACTCATTATTACTGACCACTGCTCTTTCCTGTCATGAGGTGTTGTTTCCATGACGACCAAAGCATTGCCATCATAACCATCACAGGCTATAATTAACCAATAATCTTACATCAAACATAGTAACTAAGTGTCGTTTTACAGTGATATAAAACCGCTGATGTGCTGTGAAAGTATATAGGCCTCAAATGTTTTGTGATGTCTTTTTTAGGAAATTTGGTTCTCAAATGAGTTTTCTCCTGCGTAAAGCGGCATAACTTTCTTTCACTGATCATCTCTGGCAGTAAACACCCATCACAGGAGTGTTAATGTGTGTGTTTCTCAGATGTGTTTGTTTCCTATAAAGTGACGCCCTGATTCTCCTAAACATATTTAACTGATGATGATGATGATGATGATGATGATGATGTACAGAATGTGCTGAGGATCAGGTTTGGTCGGATAAGAGGAAAACACAAACTATTCTGTGTGGACAATAGATGACGTGGGTGATGTCTTCTTCTTCAGTGTTGAGTCGGTTCAGATCTGTGAGCTCAGTCATGTGTTCCTCAGTAAATCATCTCTACATGGACGTCTCTCTGCTCAGGGTCAGTCACGCTGGAACAGATCCTCCACAAACACCTTTACTACATATTAGCAGCTTACTGATATAACCTGAAGTAAACATATTAGTACATGTGTTACTAAGCTGTTGTTACCTAAAACTACAATATGTTTCTGAGATTGTATGATGTGATAATATTTAATCTGACTATAATGACTAGAATAACCAGCCCTATGTATTACAGTCCTGTACCTCGACAAGTTATAGAGAGTCAGACACAGGTCTAGGGTCTGCAATAAACCAGCGAATCTCTGCGATGGGTTTCTTGAGATCGATAAGGTGCGATGGTGTATGAATAGCACTTCTGTTTTAGTTGGTTCTGTTCCCTGTACTTCTCATTTTTCTGGCACACCTTTCCCAAATTTCTCCACACTTGATTTGCTGTCTCTGAGCAAAGAAGTTTCACACATGAAGGCTGCCACCTCCATAGTTGATCCTGTACCTACTTAGTTTGCTTAAAGCATGCTTTCCCTCGGTTAGCTCTGTTGTTTTGAGTATTCGTAACGACTCACTGTGCTCTGGTCAGGTACCAGCTGCTTTTAAAATGGCTGCCGTTACTCCTGTACCAAAATAGGCAAATGTCGATTTGGACAATTTCAATAATTACCGTCCCATCTCTAATCTCCCTTTCCTAGCCAAAATTCTCGAGCGAACTGTGGATGCCCAACTATACACTCATCTGGCATTAAACAATTTGTCAATCTGGCTTTCGCAAATATCACAGCACTGAAACAGCATTAGTGAAGGTTACTAATGATTTGTTAATTGCTGCGGATTCTGGTTGCCTGTCAATTCTGATTCTTCAAGACCTCAGTGCGGCTTTTGACACCGTCGATCATTCGATTTTACTCATTCGTATGGAATCTGTGTTTGGCATCACTGAGACGGCATTAAACTGGTTTAAATCTTACCTAACAGACCGTAGGCAGTTTGTATGGGTGGATACAAGTCCAGAGTTGGCTCAGTCAAGTTTGGGGTCCCTCAGGGATCGACTCTGAGTCCTTTACTTTTTAACATGTATATTTATCCTCTTGATCAGCTTCTTAGATCTCTTGGACTTAAATTGCACTTGTATGCAGATGACACCCAGATCTACATTCACTCGAAACCTGGTGATCAAACTACAGCGGCTGTTGTTTTCCTGGAACATTGCATTTCTGAGATAAAGATTTGGATGAATCAAAATTTTCTTTGCCTTAATAGTGATAAAACAGAGATTATGATAATTGGTTCTACTCACAAGTGAAGCCGGATCTTTAAAGTTTAATGTTGATGGCTCTGATGTGGAATAAAGAAACCTGGGGGTGATCTTTGATGATCACTTAACATTTGACCCTCATGTCCAGAACACTGTTAAAACGTCATTTTTTCACCTCAGAAATATTGCTAGATTGCGTCCCATGTTATCATTTACTGTGGCAGAAAAATTGATCAATACATTTGTTTTCTCGCGTATTGATTATTGCAATGCTTTACTAGCAGGAGTCTCGAAAACGACCCTAAGTAAATTGCAATATGCCAGAATCCTGACAGGAACCAGGACCAGAGAGCACATCACCCCTGGAATCCCTTCACTGGCTCCCTGTCAGGTTTCGAATAGACTTTAAAATACTCATGCTTGCTTATAAGGCCTTGCATGGCCTAGCACCCCAGTATCTATCTGAACCTTTAACTGTTTAAACTCCCAAGCGTGATCTCCGTTCCTCCGACTCTGGCCTTCTGACGGTTCCCTCAACTCGTCTGCGCTCTATGGGTGACCGGGTTTTCTCTTCCCTCGCTCCAAGTCTCTGGAATTCTATTCCAGATGAGATTAGACATGCTGAATCTTAAATCTTTGCTTAAAACTCATTTTTTTAGACTTGCTTTTAAGCGATTTAGCAATGTTGATTGTATATTTGTATTTTGTATGTTAGTTGTATGTTTAGTTTTATTGTTTTGATGTTTTATTTAGCTTGTTATCTACTTTATTCCTGTCTGTGTAAAGCGCTTTGAGAAGTAACATTTAAAAGCGCTATATAAAATGAAGTTATTATTATAGGGAGTTTTAAAACAGCTGAGACGGAGAGAAGGAAAAGAGTTATATTCATCCATTATAAATACAGAAAGTGGAAATAGTGAAACAAAGTCAGGGATAAAAAAAAGACTATGAAATAAAAAAAGGAGAAAAATTGCAGTTGAAAAGAATAGAATTTAAAAGAATTACACATAGGAATCTTAAGAGTGAAAAGAGCGCTGATAAGAAACTGGGATGAGGAGATAGTTCCTGACAGAGACTAGACTTATGGGCAGTGAAGACAGACGATCTCCTGCTTCATAAACAGCTCAAGAAAAGAGGAATGTTTAAGGTCAGGAAAACAAAATCATATGAAAAAATCATATTTTAAGAATGAATTTATGAAAAGAATAGTGAGAGAAATAATAATAAAACCAATAAACACTAGAAATAAAGAGACTAAAGAGGAATGGAAACAACAGAACGATCAGCAAGCAATAAAGCTCTTAAACTCAGAGATATCTGAGAACTAGGAGAGCGTAGAAGCAAAGCAGAGAAAGGATGATGGAAGAGGACCTTTGACTCCTGATAGGAGAGGAATCCAGTCGGACAACAGAAACCCAGAGAGAATTACTGGAGCCGTAGTTAACAGATGCGGCCAGAACACAGACAGAAGAGAAGAACACAGACTGTATGATTAAAACATCTAAAAATGTGAATTTAAGTGGAGAAGCTGTAACATTGATTAAGTTGGTATAGCTATAACAAAAGCTAAAAGCTTTTGACAATGTGGGAAGTTTAACAGGGGAAAAGAGGAAATATTGGCAATGAAAGGAGATGTTAGTTAATGCATCTAAAGAGCAAACTCCACCATTAAGTGTATGGCTATCAATAGAGGATGAGATGCCTATAACAGATAGAGTTAAAATCACAAAGTGGATAAATTAGTAACGATTCTGAATACTGTAACTAAAAAACAAATAGAAGAAAATATAGCCGAGTATGATGTAATGTCTCAGCATGTGAGAATAGTGAGGAAAACAGAATAAACTAGATGTACCGCATCGCGGTACAAAATATGACCGCCGCTCAGGCCTGCACTGGCTTTCCACAAAAATAAATGACGTGGAGTAATTTGGCTGTATTGCGTGTTTATGTATATACCTAAAAAAAGTAATAGTATGTGCATATCTGTCTGTGTGTGTGTATGTGTGTGTCTGTGTGTGTGTGTGTGTGTGTGTGTGTGTCTGTGCGTGTATGTATGTGTGCGTACATGTGTGCGCGTGTGTGTTTGTGTGTCTGTGCATGTGGATTTGTATATGTGTGTGTATGGGTGTGTGTCTGTGCGTGTGGATGTCAGTGTGTGTGCATGCTTGCGTTTGTTTGTATTCCTGCATGTGTGTGTGTGACAGTATCATCCTAAACCAGCAACCCTTCGCTCAACAGCACCATCTACAGGCCGATGAGTGTACAGTCACTAAATGTGCACATAAATGAATTTATTTTATACCCCCCCATGGATGAAATTCTACAAAACTTAGCAGAGGATACCCCCAGAGGATGTCAAGTTAATCATACACATGAAATATGGTGCAGTTCTGAACATCTCCACTGAAGATAGGGGCGATCAAAGCAGAATAATATTGCATTTTCATTTTTTATGGGAGGGGCGCAAATCACAAATGAGTGATTATGGGCTAGGTTGATGTGGGCCCTTAAGAGCAACATACCATAACAATTACAAATGTTTACAATTACAAATTACAAAGCAATAACAAATGCATTTTTTTGGGTTTGGGGGGGCCCAGCGCGGGGTGGGGGGGGTGTGAGTGGCCCCCGGGGACCAAACGAAATTTTTCCGTAGAAGTCTAGTGGGGCTACATGCTCACCAAATTTCATGTTCCCCGGTGTTTCGGTGTCCCTGGTATCGTTGACGAAAAATTTACGGGGGCCCCAGCGCAGGGGGGGGGAAGTGGCCCCCGGGGACCAAACGAAATTTTTCCATAAAAGTCTAGTAGACCAACATACCATAAAAATTTCTTCATCCTCGGTGCCACGGTTCAGGTAGTTATTTAGGAAAAACTGCATTTTTTGGGGTTTGGGGGGGCGCGGGGGGGGGGAGTGGCCCCCGGGGACCAAACGAAATTTTTCCGTAGAAGTGTAGTGGGGCTACATGCCCACCAAATTTCATGTTCCCCGGTGCTTCGGTGTCCCTGGTATCGTTGACGAAAAATTTACGGGGGCCCCAGCGCGGGGGGGGAAGTGCCCCCGGGGACCAAACAAAAATTTTCCGTAAAAGTCTGGTAGACCAACATACCATAAAAATTTCTTCATCCTCGGTGCCACGGTTCAGGTAGTTATTTAGGAAAAACTGCATTTTTTTGGTTTTGGGGGGGCCCAGCGCGGGGGGGGAGTGGCCCCCGGGGACCAAACGAAATTTTTCCGTAGAAGTCTAGTGGGGCTACATGCCCACCAAATTTCATGTTCCCCGGTGCTTCGGTGTCCCTGGTATCGTTGACGAAAAATTTACGGGGGCCCCAGCGCGGGGGGGGGAGTGGCCCCCGGGGACCAAACGAAATTTTTCCGTAAAAGTCTAGTAGACGAACATACCATAAAAATTTCTTCATCCTCGGTGCCACGGTTCAGGTAGTTATTTAGGAAAAACTGCATTTTTTTGGGTTAAGGGGGGCCCAGCGCGGGGGGGGGGGGGGGGGAGTGGCCCCCGGGGACCAAACGAAATTTTTCCTTAGAAGTCTAGTGGGGCTACATGCCCACCAAATTTCATGTTCCCCGGTGTTTCGGTGTCCCTGGTATCGTTGACGAAAAATTTACTGGGCCCCAGCGCGGGGGGGGAAGTGGCCTCCGGGGACCAAACGAAATTTTTCCGTAAAAGTCTAGTAGACCAACATACCATAAAAATTTCTTCATCCTCGGTGCCACGGTTCAGGTAGTTATTTAGGAAAAACTGCATTTTTTGGTTTTGGGGGGGGCCAGCGCGGGGGGGGAGTGGCCCCCGGGGACCAAACGAAATTTTTCCGTAGAAGTCTAGTGGGGCTACATGCCCACCAAATTTCATGTTCCCCGGTGCTTCGGTGTCCCTGGTATCGTTGACGAAAAATTTACGGGGGCCCCAGCGCGGGGGGGGGGAGTGGCCCCCGGGGACCAAACGAAATTTTTCCGTAAAAGTCTAGTAGACAAACATACCATAAAAATTTCTTCATCCTCGGTGCCACGGTTCAGGTAATTATTTAGGAAAAACTGCATTTTTGGGGGTTTGGGGGGGCCCAGCGCGGGGGGGGAGTGGCCCCCGGGGACCAAACGAAATTTTTCCTTAGAAGTCTAGTGGGGCTACATGCCCACCAAATTTCATGTTCCCCGGTGTTTCGGTGTCCCTGGTATCGTTGACGAAAAATTTACGGGGGCCCCAGCGCGGGGGGGGGAGTGGCCTCCGGGGACCAAACGAAATTTTTCCGTAAAAGTCTAGTAGACCAACATACCATAAAAATTTCTTCATCCTCGGTGCCACGGTTCAGGTAGTTATTTAGGAAAAACTGAATTTTTGGGGGTTTGGGGGGGCCCAGCGCTGGGGGGGAGTGGCCCCCGGGGACCAAACGAAATTTTTCCGTAGAAGTCTAGTGGGGCTACATGCCCACCAAATTTCATGTTCCCCGGTGTTTCGGTGTCCCTGGTATCGTTGACGAAAAATTTACGGGGGCCCCAGCGCGGGGGGGGAAGTGGCCCCCGGGGACCAAATGAAATTTTTCCGTAAAAGTCTAGTAGACCAACATACCATAAAAATTTCTTCATCCTCGGTGCCACGGTTCAGGTAGTTATTTAGGAAAAACTGCATTTTTTGGGGTTTGGGGGGGCCCAGCGCGGGGGGGGGGGGGGGGGGAGTGGCCCCCGGGGACCAAATTAAATTTTTCTGTAAAAGTCTAGTAGACCAACATACCATAAAAATTTCTTCATCCTCGGTGCCACGGTTCAGGTAGTTATTTAGGAAAAACTGCATTTTTTGGGGTTTGGGGGGGCCCAGCGCGGTGGGGGAGTGGCCCCCGGGGACCAAACGAAATTTTTCCTTAGAAGTCTAGTGGGGCTACATGCCCACCAAATTTCATGTTCCCCGGTGTTTCGGTGTCCCTGGTATCGTTGACGAAAAATTTACGGGGGCCCCAGCGCGGGGGGGGGAAGTGGCCTCCGGGGACCAAACGAAATTTTTCCGTAAAAGTCTAGTAGACCAACATACCATAAAAATTTTTTCATCCTCGGTGCCACGGTTCAGGTAGTTATTTAGGAAAAACTGCATTTTTTGGGGTTTGGGGGGGCGCAGCGCGGGGGGGGAGTGGCCCCCGGGGACCAAACGAAATTTTTCCTTAGAAGTCTAGTGGGGCTACATGCCCACCAAATTTCATGTTCCCCGGTGTTTCGGTGTCCCTGGTATCGTTGACGAAAAATTTACGGGGGCCCCAGCGCGGGGGGGGGGAGTGGCCTCCGGGGACCAAATGAAATTTTTCCGTAAAAGTCTAGTAGACCAACATACCATAAAAATTTCTTCATCCTCGGTGCCACGGTTCAGGTAGTTATTTAGGAAAAACTGCATTTTTTGGGGTTTGGGGGGGCCCAGCGCGGTGGGGGAGTGGCCCCCGGGGACCAAACGAAATTTTTCCTTAGAAGTCTAGTGGGGCTACATGCCCACCAAATTTCATGTTCCCCGGTGTTTCGGTGTCCCTGGTATCGTTGACGAAAAATTCAGTAAGGTGACGAAAAAAAAAAAAAAAAAAAACTTTGACAATCCCTATATGACCGCTTTCGCTAGCTACGCTAGCGGCGGTCATAATTAATATAGAAACAAAAATGAATCCTTTGATAGCACAAATAAGATGGATAAAGAAAGGACATATAATACTGTCACGATCAATGAAACGGAAGCAAGGATGCAAGTAAAACTCTTTATTAGTGAAATGATGAAAGTACAGATCCTCAGGAGGCTGGTGACGCAGGGACTAGATGGTCAGCTATCCGCTGGTGAAGTGATGAGACGGTGATGTCGGTGAACGGGGAAGTAATCCAGATAGTGAATGACAGTCAGTTGAAACAAGGAACAGGAACAAGAGCACGAAACTGAAACGCCGACTGGAACAGGAACAGGACACGGACACAGGACACACACACACACACACACGCGAAGGAAACAGTGAATTCATGAACCGTGACAAAATCCTCGTTTTCAAGCGAAACAGAGAGATGGAAATGAGTTTAGTATACTTAAAACACTTATTATATTTTAATTCCCTATTATCACTGTAAAGACGCTTTGGAACAATCTACATTGTTAAAAGCGTTATATAAATGAAGATGACGTGACTGAAAACAGAATACAAAAGCCTGGCAGAACATAACGCAGGAATTTGTGAGGATGAAAATAAAAATAGTATACAAAAGACAAGTTATATTTAATATGATAAATGAGGAAAGATGACCCCAGAGCAAAGAAGTCAGGTGATGAGTAAAATACAAAACTCAAATATAAAAAGACTTGAACAGAATAAAATCATCATTTAAAAAAAAGAAAAGAAATACAGCTCGATGAATAAAAAGAGCAATAGATAAAAAGTTAACATACACTAAGTGTATGTTATTAAACATAAATAGTGTGATGAACTAAGAGACAGGGGCATAGTCCTGGTAGGAGTTATAGCTGTATTAACAGCACTAGAAAGGCAAAAAGAAATAAATGCTACACAAGTTATTATTATAACGGATAGCAAAAAGGTTGAGACAAGTTTAAATGAAAACTTAGACATTTGGAGATAGAACAGGTTCGTTAAGTTTAACAGAAAACCTGTTGACCACAGTGACTTATGGAAGAAGATTGATGATCTAGTCAGGAATTTGGACCTAGCAGTGATTTATCAGCATGGACATTCCAACGTGAAACACAGAGACAGCTTTAAGACAAAGAAGAAGTAGATAAATTAGCAAGATAATGAGATAAAATAAAAGAAAATGAGACAGTTGTATTAGGAAAATACACAATTGGAAATATTCTGTAAACCTAAAAATGATAATATAGATAATTATATTAATAGGGGAAGACAATAATTATAAGATGTGATTATGTTAGAATCACACCAGAAAGAGTCGACCAAGGGTGTTGACTGGAAATAGCTGGACCTTTAAATCCTAGGTCAAAGTAGAAAATAAATATATTAGTAGCAGTAGTCTTTGGGTAAATACCGTGACAGACGGTAAGCAATAGAGGAGTTACTGACAGAACGCTTTACACCCGAGAATATTAGGGTTGATAATATAGTTTGTTAGAGGACAGTTAGAGGTTATCTGGAAAACAAACTGTTTTGCACTTGCGGTATACACCAGAAAGTAATGTAACTGGAAAATGTGCTGTAGGAACTTTAAAAAGTTTCTTTAGAGCAAATTATAAGGACATAAGATGGGATGAAAAGATTGAGGACTAATGTCTATCTTAATGTAAATCAAAAAGATAAAGAGAAAAAATAAACAATATAATGACAAATGTCAGGTTGTGTAGATAAAATTGGATAAAAAGGATTTAAGTACTAAGAAAGATAAAGTATTAAAAGGGTTGATAAACATACAGTATGGTTATTAGAAAATGAGCTTTGGAGTAAGAATGTGATTTTAGTGGAATAAGAAAGGAAGGAAAGTAGAATTACCTTTAAAGGGGTCATATAATGGTACATGCACTTTTACAAGTTGATTGTACTGAAGTGTGTGTTGGCAGTGCCTGTACACAACCATCATATAAAGATAAAAATCCATCCAGTGTTTTTTTTTAAATCTCCTTATATGTTTGACCCTCTCTCAAATCAAGCCGTTCGATTTTGTGACGTCACACGGTCGGACGCCCCTCCCATGATTGTTGATTGACAGCAGCGTTTCAACACAGACCCGCCCTCGCTCGTGAGCGAGCTGTCAATCATAGTGCGTTGTTGATCCGCTGGAGCACTGTCTATGAGCAGAATGGCGTCTCAGCGAGTGTGGTGTTCTGCTCTCGGGTGTACTGAGGAACACCGCAGTCATGTTGATGTTCCTGAACCCGAACCGCTGGAGACGCAGTGGCTGAGTTTGTTTTCGAAGGGAATATTCCCCACAACGTCAATGCTGTCATGTTTGCGCGGATCATTTCACCAGACTGCTTTACACACGAGGGTCAGTAACGTTATAAAGCTGGTTTTGCTAAGAAGCTGCTCCTGAAAAAAGGATCGGTACCAACTATTCGTGTTCCTGCTGCACCTCCAGAAGAAGTGAGTGTAACGCTTTATTAACCTTTATATTAATCTTTACATCAATCTTTGCAAATTGCTAGCACGCTCCACGATGAATGCGTCTGTTTACACTCAGGGTACATTACGGCATGTTTTCTATGTACGACGTTCTCAATATAATTCATAATCCCACGTTTATAATTACGGCCACACAGGGTAACATCACCTCAGTTCTAAACATTTGATTATCGTTTTATTTCATCTCTTTAGTTGGTTGCACTGATTATTTACAGCCATCTAAACTATGATATTTAAATAATGAACACAATACAGTTTTTTGATTTGGTTTATTTTGCTTTACCTTTACATTGATTTACAGGGAGTGCACTAATCACATGTTTCTTTGTGTTGAGTTACCTGGACCTGTTGGGGGCGGTCCCTTCCTGGTTGGGTGAAAGGAGTGGCTAAGGGCTGAGGAGACCTATATCCGGAGCCAGCTCATTAGGCCACACCATGTCTCAGCATGTGCCAGGGGGGATTCTGTCCTTAGTTAGCTCTTGAGATCTCAAGTGTTAGTTTGTTTACCCCTTCTACATATAAGCTCCCTTCTGTGTCTTTGTGGGAGGGTCAGTTTTGTTCAGTTAATTTTGTGTTACTAGTCTATGTATTTGAGTCTATATTTAGTTACTTTTTGTTGACCTCCTTTTAAGGCCTAGTTATTAATTTTGGTCTTTATGTAACTTCTCAATATTTTGGGTAATAAAACCCCTTTTTTTAAAAAACAGTCTCCTGTGTCCTCTTGCCTCACTGCCTTGGTCCCGACAATAATGAACACCGCGTTATGGTTATTGTGTTATTGTGTTACAAACGGTGTCCGCACAGAACAGAGGGGCGGAGTCAGCAAAGCTCATTATCATTTAAAGACACATGCACTTAAACGGCATGCTGAAAACAGAGCTGTTTTTGACCAGGTAAAATGAGTGTTTTCTTACAATACTAATGAGAATTTTTAATTAAAGTATATTACAAACTTTTAATTTAGACCCTAAAGAATCATATTAGCTTGTACAAAAATGGCATTATATGACCCCTTTAAGGAAAAAGACATTATACCAATGGTGTAAAATAACTCATTAAAAACCAAGAGGAAAAAATAAAGAGAATATAAATTACTTTTAACATGCTCTTTTATTTAAAAAGAATGAAACAATATAAAGAAATAGGTCTCTTACCCATGTTTGTGATAACTAGAATGGAACAGAACAAAAAACTCATTCTAGCGTGTGTGTGTGTGTGTGTGTGTGTGTGTGTGTGTGTGTGTGTGTGTGTGTGTGAGAGAGAGAGAGACAGCAAGAATGTAGATTTATGGGTAATAAAACTACTGATAACGTGTCTCTGGATGGAGCAAAGCTAAAGAGAATAAAGTAAGCACAGTTGAACGTGAGTAAAAGTGTTCAATTACGTGTCATATATGATACAAAGCTAAATATGAAATGAGACTGAAATGGCAGAGCAAGTAAATGAGGCTGTAAGCAAATAATGTAAATTTGTTGGCAATGGCTCGGATATCTAAATATCTACGAATCTATATCTACGAATTAAGAAAACCCTTGACAGAAGGGGAACATGTGTTGGTAGATTTTTAGAAGGGGAATAAAGCCCAATTTAAAGAGAAAAATCAACAAAAAGGATGCAACCTTTGTGAGAGAATAAAGAGATTGATTGATTCTCGGGTGCTGCGCTAATCACTCCGCCCAAGTAGCAGTGCTTCGCCTTCTGAGAAAATAGTTCCCAGCATTTAAATGTTTAAAAAATGTCTGTGTCTCATATGACCTTGTTATTTGTACACACTGTGACTATACAAATCACAACATGTAAATAGGAAAATGTTGGCGTTATTTTGTCACTTATTGGGAGCAGTATGCTAGCTGGAGCCATTTAACTCCAGTCTTTGTGCTAAGCTAGGCTAGCGGTGGGTGCGTCAAACAGACTTAAAGCACGTCATAAAGTATAAGTGCATGTCATTTACCTCAAATTTTTAATTGTATTTATTTTAAAAAGAACTATATTCTCTTAGATGCTGTGAAGAGGTGGAGCCCAAACTCTACAGACTCTGATGATGCAGCGATGGCAGAACACCTGAAACACACTCCAGGAAGAGCTGGGGATACAACAAATGAGTGTTTAAGGGATAGTTCACCCAAACATGAAAATTGTCATCATTTACTCAACCTCATGTTTCAAACCTGTATACCTTTCTATGTCATGCTAAACACAAAGATGTTTGGAAGAATGTTTGTAACCAAGCAGATGTCGCTTCCCATTAACTACCATACTCATTTTTTCTCCAATAATGGTAGTCAATGGATGCTCTATTTGCTTGGTTACAAACATTCTTTAAAATATCTTCTTTTGTGTTCAGCAGAAGAAAGAAACTCATACAGGCTTGGAACATGAGGGTGAGTAAATTACAACATTTTCATTTTTGGGTGAACTATCCCAATTCAGTATTTTGTAATTGGTATTTAATATAACAAATAATAAAAAATAAAGAGAAATTTTGGCTGTTCAAGATCAATAAAATGTTGTGCTAAATCAGAACATGCTTCTTTTTTGCTTATGTCCACAAATAATGTGTTCTTGTTAGTGATGTACACGTGTTTAAAACGTTTTATTGACCTTCAGGTCTGACTGGACCAATTTTGGACCTTTTTAGAACCTTTGTCAAGATGTGTAAACTTCAAGACTTGATTGCCTTTCACGATGTTACACAATAGGTGTGTGATTATTTCATATGCAGACTTATATAGCGGAGAGCGGGGCACAAAGTAACGCTTTTTGACTTTCTCAGTTTGTGTAAATCTACTTATGGTTCAGAGTATTTATTTTTCCCCACATTAATTTCCCACATGTCTACTACAATTATGTGGTTTTGTTTCATTAATACAGTATATACTTTTTTCTTGATATACCCCGAAAGAATGGAAGTGAAATGTGACAACATGCCCCATAGGTGGGGTACACTGTAACATGACCATATGACAGCTTAAAGTGTTATCTGATTTAATAAAAAAAAATATACAAAACAAACTAAAATATTTTCTAAATAAAATACAATTAAAAAACTTTTTCATATAAAATAATGGCAATTTTTAATAATTAAATGTAAACTCATTTTTGAGTTTTGACTACGAACACATGAAAACACAGCTATACAACATAGTTCAAAACAAATAAATAATTATTAATTTCTGAACATTGACTCTCAGTCTTTAATCACCTTTTTCTCACGTTTTCTCAATAGAATTAATAAAAGTATAGAATATAATAGCACATTTCTAATAGGGGCTCATTGTAACGCAGTGTGACAACATGCCCCGCCTGCACAACTGGGGTTTAAACCCTGCTAGTGTCTTCTGCTAGTTCTCAACTGTTAAATAACATCTTGGAGATTAAAATAATATCTGATTTGTCTCATTTTAAATAAACACAAAAAATAGAAATGAAAAATTAACTTAAGTAAAAAATTACTTTTGCTATGGTTTAATAAATGTCTATGGATATCTTCCAAAAAAAAAAAAAAAAAAAAAAAAAAAAAAAAATATATATATATATATATATATATATATATATATATATATATATTGGCGCATTTTTTTCTCTATAGGCCTATAGTGTTGATATGGCAACTGGTAAATAGCCTACACCAAGTTTCGTCATGCTAGCATGTGAGGAAGTATTTAAAACAAGTGTGTTTCAACTAGCCCCGCGATAGGGTGTGCCCCGCGCTCCCCTACACACTTACATTTAGACGTCCGTCCAAATGTTTGCTCGGAAGTCTCTGTTTTACAACAGATTGAGCTGAACTGACCACGGAGAAGTCTTCTGTGATCTGAATATTGTAAGTATGGAAATTCAAATGCTTATTATTTAGGACAGATTTGACTTACTTTACCTAACGTGAGAATAATTAAAAATATAGCTGCGAGCAGCGATTACGGGCCCAAGCCGGTGGCACCGCAACCCCGGTGCCTTTAGGGTGGCGGTGCCGCCGGCTTTGGCCCTTCATCGCTGCTCGCAGCTATATATATATATATATATATATATATATATATATATATATATATATATATACATACATATATATATATATATATATATATATATATATATACATATATATATATATATATATATATATATATATATATACATACATATATATATTTATTTATTCATTCATTCATTCATTTTTTTTTTATTATTATTATTATTATTTTTTTTTATTATTCAGATTTTATGATACACTCAAAATATTCCACAACAAATCCTTTAAATTTAATGTAAAAGTAAAAATGAAAGTAAGAAGTGTTGGGCTCACGTAACCCTCTCATCAGAATCAAAATGTTTCAACATTTGCGATGTATTTGGATGCTAAACTATTCTTTATTATAGGCTTTGTTCTTCACTCGTGTTCCAATATTGATGGAAAAAATCATCCTCTTCACATGCCCAAAAATTTGCTTGGAAACATCACAGTGGAGCGAGCGGTGCTTACTGTGAATGTACGAATTGTACTACTGACTATTTAGAGCAGTGTAATTTTTATATGTTAGGTTGACTATTTTATTATTATATTTTATTAAGGCTATAATGAACAGGCTGTGATGTCAAGATTGTAATGCTGGAGTGTGTGTGTGTGTGTGTGTTCATGTTTTTCTATCCCGGTGGGGACTTTAACCTGAATGCACACAGACTCATGGGGACTCGTGTCACAGTGGGGACCTAAATAGAAGTCCCCATGGGTAAACAAGATTATAAATCATACAGAATGAGTTTTTTTGGAAATGTAAAAATGCAGAAAGTTTTATGGGATAGGTAGGTTTAGGGGTAGGGTTAGTGTGAGGAGATAGAATATACAGTTTGTTCAGTATAAAAACCATTAAGTCCATGGAGAGTACCCACAAAGATAGTAAACCGTGTGTGTGTGTGTGTGTGTGTGTGTGTGTGTGTGTGGCGTGGGCGCGATTGAACAGTAGACACATAAAAACATACTCCGTCATTATACAGGACGACATTCAAACTGCAAAGTGTTAACTTATATTTGTGTACAGTTGCAATAAAACACAAAATGGTGCTTTTGTAAAATAATTTCAAGCAATCCACCCCCCGAAAGGCGCTAATTTTAAAATGAAACTAAAATGCTCATGGCTGCACGGGCATTCATAATGGTGCGCGTCCACGGCGAGGAACGAGCAGAACAGAGTGAACGTTTTTCAGTTAATTCCTACTTCCATAGGAATTCATTTGAAACGCTCGCTCAACCAATATAAATGTCAGTGCGGACGAACATATTTTACTTTCGTTTTTAAGTTAGCGATTAAAAAGCCCCCAGCGGTGTCACACGTCAGTTAACCGGTGGTAAAATATTCTCACCGTCACATACCTAGTATATTTTTATATAGATATAATAGGCCTACCTGATTTTGAACACAAGAGGGCAGTATAGCACTATGTTTGACTTTATTTATGTATTGTTTAGACTAAACAACCATTCTGGCAGTTTTTAAACTTAAAATTCATTCTTAAATTGAAAAAAAAATAATAAAATGTTTAGTTGTGATGTTTGTATACTTTTATATAGAAATAAATGGTATATAATTACATTTTTAGAAAATTTGAGGCTTTTAGTTTTTCCTTTTTGGACATTACTTTAATCCCTCGCCATAGCAAAACCGTTTGAGATATTTATTATCCGTTCACAATTTAGCATATTTAATGTATTTTCATCATGTTGAAAAAGTTTGGTGGGAATAAAATAAATAGTTTAAGAGGAGTGGCTAAAAATTCATAGGCTGATTTTGCAAAAAAATCCACATTCAGACCAAAATATCTGACTTCCTTTTGCTCTGAGCTAATGAATGTAAATTAGAAAGTTGTCCGGCTTGATGAGAACAATATAAAAACATTTTTTTTTTTACTGTATTTAAAACTAACCCCCCCACTTTTGTCAAAAGTATGTTGAAAGTGACACACTTCCTGCTGCCAGTTGGTGGCGCTATAACTTTGACTCACAATAGTCACATCCATCTGATCGGCCTCTTACCACGAACACACTGCTGAAGTTTCATCAAGATCAGTTGATGTATGCAGAAGTTATAACACTTCGTGTCTCTCTTTTCTCGCCATAAATTCATTTCCTCACCACGGCCAAACCGTTCAAGATATCAAAAATCCGTCCGCAATTTAGCATCCTCAATGTCTTTACTTCATGCTGACTGAGTTTGGAGGTGATTGAATGAATTCTCGGTAACACTTTAGAATACTGTATCTTACTTACTGCATAACTAATAAGGAATTATTGAGGAACTAATAGATAATTATTTATTAACACTTAAGTCACTACTGTTAACTACTAAGGAAGATGTGTTAACTAATTAGTATGTAATAGAATTGTATGATTGTGTTAAGTTTCAGTTAGTTAATCAATAACTAATGATTTATGTCATAACTCTTGAAGAACTATTATTAAGTATCTATTAATTAATGTGCAAGAAAAATAACTAAGAAGTAACTACTAATGAACAATCATACACAGTGGTTACTACAATAAACCGTTTTATTTTAGCAGTGGAGTGGTGGATGAAGTACACAAATCAAGTACTTGAGTAAAAGTACAGATAACCCAATCAAATATTACTCCAGTAAAATTATAAACTATTGGCCTATTCATTTTCAAAATTACCTTAGTAAATGTACAAAGGTAATTACTTGAAAAGTAAAAAGCACTGATCAATGTTTTTTTTATTTTATTTTCTAGCCAGTTTTAGTCATTCTTCAGCACTAATAAGAAAGATAAGTGCAAACATTTACTAGGCTATATATTGATCTGCAAATAAGCAAACTTTTTATTTAATTAGCAAAATGTATCATATTGTATGATAACTTATCTATTTTACAAAGGTTTAGATAATACCGTTAATAATGTGTTTTTTACAGTAAGTTTGATTTGAGTCAGAAGTATGTGGTAATTCTGTATTAATTACTAATGAGTTCCCTATATTCTCACTTTAGAATACTGTTCCAGGTTCCAAGTAATTCCTGAAGAATTATCTAATAATTATTTGTTAATTACCAATTAATTTCCTTATATGTTCACTTTAGAATATGTTTCAGGTTATAAGTAGCCTAATTCCTGGATAATTATTTGATAATTATTTATTAATTACTAATGAGTTCCCTATATTCTCACTTTAGAATACTGTTCCAGGTTCCAAGTAATTCCTGAAGAATTATCTAATAATTAATTGTTAATTACCAATTAATTTCCTTATATGTTCACTTTAGAATACTGTTTCAGGTTATAAGTAGCCTAATTCCTGGATAATTATTTGATAATTATTTATTAATTACTAATGAGTTCCCTATATTCTCACTTTAGAATACTGTTCCAGGTTCTAAGTAATTCCTGCAGAATTATTTGATAATTGTTTATGAATTACTAATAAGTTCCCTATATTTTCAGTTTCCCTCAGTCATTGCCTCAAACATGAATTTACTCAATGGCATTCTATGCTGAGGAAAACAGAGACACACCGTACTGTATATAAAATATAAAAACTAATCTGAGGTTAGTTTTGTATGACTGTTCATTAGTAGTTACTTCTTAGTTATTTTTCTTGAACCTTAATTAGTAGATAATTAGTAGTAGTTCTTCAAGAGTTATAAAAGAATTCATTATTTATTGATTAACTAACTGTTACTTAACACAATAATAAAAATATATTACATACTGATTAGTTAACACATCTTCCTTAGTAGTTAACAGTAGTGAAGAAGTAGTTAATGAATAATTACCTATTAGTTCTTCAATAATTACTTATTAGTTATGCAGTAAGTAAGATACAGTATTCTAAAGTGTTACCGAATTCTCTAGGAGGAGTACATCACATTCCACAGCAAGCGTTTTCCAAACAACCCATAATAGCTGACTTCCTGTTGGGCTGGCGTGAAACTTGACAAAGGGAAAGTTGTTCGGCCCGACGAGATCTATATGTGTACCGAGTTTCATATTAATTCATGCAAGCGTATTTGATATATGGACCAAGTTTTCAGACCCTGTTCAAGAGGGCGCTGTTGAGCCCCCCTGCCACGCCCGTTTCTGAAACTTTTCACATGTCTACTGGCTAATAAGTGTTATGTGTCTGTCGAGTTTCATCCAATTTCAAGCATGTTAAGAGTCTCAAACGCATCCGAAAAGAATATTAAAACTTGATGCGTTGCCACGGCAACAGTATCTAAGATATCAATAATCCTTTCACAGGTCTACATCTGCCGTGTGTTTACATTATACACATAAAGTTTGAAGCAAATCGGGTAAAATTAAGAGGGTGACTTCAAAGCATTTTGAAATTGACACACTTCCTGCTGCCAGTTGGTGGCGCTATAACTTTGACTCACAATAGTCACATCCATGTGATCGGCCTCTTACAACGAACACACTGCTGAAGTTTAATCAAGATCAGTTAATGTATGCAGAAGTTATAACACACTTCCTGTGTCCCATTATTCGCCATAAATTTGTTTCCTCGCCACGGCCAAACCGTTCGAGATATCAAAAATCCGTTCGCAAGAATTCATCCTCAATGTCTTGACTTTATTCTCACCGAGTTTGGTGGCGATCGGATGAAATCCCTAGGAGGAGTATTTCACATTCCATTGTATGCGTTTTCCAAACAACGTATAATAACCGACTTCCTGTTGGGCTTTTGTAAAACTTAGAGCACGAAAGTTGTTCGGCCCGATGAGATCTATATGTGTACTGAGTTTCATATAATTACATGCAAGCGTGTTTGATTTATGGACCAAGTTTTCGGACCCCATTCCAGGGGGCGCTGTCGAGCCCCCCTGCCACGCCCCAGTACCAGCTTCAGCCCGGCCCTGATGGCCGCAGGTTCTGACGTGTGTGCAAAATTTCAAGAGTTTTTTAACATGTTAAGGGCCCCAAAAGTGGCAAAAAGGCAAAAAAAAAAATAATGAAGAAAAAAAAAATAAAAATCCTTACGGAAACAATAGGGCCTTCGCCCTTTCAGGGCTTGGGCCCTAATAAGGTGTTTAAAATACGCACCATAAAACAGTGTTTAAACTGATGTTCACATTATTGCAGGAGACTGCTTCATCATGTGCTTCATGTTACCATTATGCTTTAAAGCAGTGAGTCTTTTTCTTCTTTTGCAAATGTGATCCTCTTTTAAGAGGAATATTAATGGCTGTGTGTAATAATTGAATTTATGTTTCCTTTAAAAGAGTTACACTGGATCGGTAACACGGAGACACATTAACGCTCGACTGCTTTAGTGCTTTTGATACTGATTTTATTACATTCAGTGTAAATGGCCATTGATAATGGATAGGCCTAATGTGTTATTAACAAGATCGCAGCCTATCTGTGTGTGAGAGACTCTCGTGAAGAAATAAAAACTAATGAGTGCAGTTTTTATATTTATGATTTATGATTTAGTTAAGCAACATCACACGACCAAGAGTGCAATAATCAAAGACGAATTATAGAAGTTTAAGTTTACCGTGAAGCAAACGTACACGTTTTACACAACATATATATTTTACAAAATAAGTTCCTCTCTAAAATTGCTATAAAATCTAAGCCATATGTCTAACCAAGTTGTGTTCCAAGTGTGAAGTTTATATCGCAAAAAAAAAAAAAAAAACTTTTCCTGGACTGTTGACCTGCCGAACTCAACCTGAGTCTTAGAAACGACTAAAGCATCTTTTTAGTCTTGAGTCTTGACCCATTAATACTAACACTATTATATTTCTATTCTATCTTTTTTTGTTTGTTTGTTGTATTTATTAAAAGAAACATACAAGATTTCTTCTTCTGTCTTCTTGACATAAAATCCTGGTTCGCTCTTTCAAACTTCCTTAAATTAAATAGCAATAAAACAGAATTGTTTCTTATAGGTACAAAATCAACATTAAACAAACTCCATAATTGTTCTATTCCCATATAGCTCCTTCATCTCCCCCTCCCCTCAGGTTAAGAGTCTGGGTGTCATCTTCGATAGCACCCTCTCTTTTACATCTCATGTTAATAATGTTACCCGGTCTGCTTATTATCATCTTCGAAACCTCAACCGTCTGCGTCCTTTCCTCACGCCTCACTCCACTGCCATTCTTGTTCACAGCTTAGTCACCTCCCGTTTATTATTGCAATTCCCTTTTGTTTGGCCTCCCACATAAAACCCTTCATAAACTTCAACTGGTCCATAACTCAGCTGCTCGTACCCCTTCTGTTCATCACATATCACTCCTATTTTACAACAGCTCCACTGGCTCCCTATCATTTACCATATCAACTATAAAATACTACTATGGAGTCAAAATAGGGCCATATATATCTGCAAAATAAAACAATGTTTTGCAAAAAAAAACAATGTTTTGCAAAAAAAAAAAAATGTTTTGCAAAAAAAAATATGTTTTGCAAATAAAAATAGAGTATTGAGAAAAAAAATGCTTTTTTGCAAGTAAAAAATATAATTGCAAAAGAAAAGTTAACCACTGAGAGAATTTGATTTGACGTGGGGGAGGGGTCAAGAGGTTGGGGTGTGTCTCAGAGCCATTAGGGTGTGTACAAGGGATGAAGGGAAGGCGCGTCCTTCTCGTTACGTCATCAGCGCGAGCCCCAGACCGAGTGGATCGATCGAAATGGCAGAGCAGAGACATGCGGGTGATGGATCTGATGTTACACATAGTTACATATAACGTTAGTTATCGGTCTATCTAGTGAACTTGAAGAAAGCGATCAATAATACATACCTGTGATCCATCACCCGCATGTCTCTGCTCTGCCATTTCGATCGATCCACTCGGTCTGGGGCTCGCACTGATGACGTAACGAGAAGGACGCGCCTTCCCTTCATCCCTTGTACACACCCTAACGGCTCTGAGACACACCCCAACCTCTTGACCCCTCCCCCACGTCAAATCAGGGACACAAAGCAAGGCGCATAGAAAAATGAAGCGCAAAGGAAAGCTTGCGCCGCAGAGGCACGGATGACTGAAACGCGGATTTAAAGGAGCGGCGCAAAGGGAAATATGTGTTGCAAAGTCAATGCTGCTGAAGTTTTACTTTGCTAAACTTTATTTTTTTTCAGTTGTTAACTTTTCTTTTGCAATTATATTTTTTACTTGCAAAAAAGCATTTTTTTCTCAATACTCTATTTTTATTTGCAAAACATATTTTTTTTTTGCAAAACATTTTTTTTTTTTGCAAAACATTTTTTTATTTTGCAGATATATATGGCCCTATTTTGACTCCATATACTTCTCCTTACTTTTAAAGCCATTCATAATTTAGCCCCTTCATATACCCACACACGCTCGTACTCTTAGATCCTCTTCTTCTGTTCACTTCACTGTTCCCCGTGTCCGCTTTCAGTTCCTCTGCTCCTCTGGAACTCGCTTCCACCGGACATCCGTAACACTGATTCTCTCACACTTTTCAAATCCAAACTCATGTTTAGAATAGCTTATTTCCATTGATCACAACTGCATCTTCTTTTTTAATTGTATTGTATTTCATTGTTTTTATTTAAATATTGTTATTGTTGTTGATGATGATGTAAGGTGACCTTGAGTGTCAAGAAAGGCGCCTATAAATAAAATGTAGGCTATAATAATAATAATAATTTACATAGTGTTGTCCTGTTGGTGGTTTAACTGCTTCTAATGAAATGTTTAGCGGACCTAATAAATGTGTTTTAAAATGTAAGCCACATTATTCACTGTGCAATAATCAAACATGCGTATAAAAACATTTAAAATTAGTTGTCAAAGAAATGTTTGTTAATCAGTGATTCAGCAATCGATAGCCTAGGAACAGTTTATCTATTGTTGTGTGAGACTTGTCTAATGCTTTTAAATGTTTCTACTTACTTTTCTTCAGGCGGAGAAAAGTTATATTCCAATTGTGGCCAATAGAGAAACATAACAGCAATAAAACATCAGAATAAACATAAAAAAATTCTATAAAATTGTACAGAAATACAGGAAAATCAGTATTGCATTACCGTATAGTGCGGCGCGGATCATAATCCGCGGGTCGGGCCAAGTCATAAAAACATAACACTCCAATTAATCGAGGGTGAATGCCACATAAATCATTACTGATTTTAATAAAGACACGGAACTCTCATCCAGTGTTATAATCGTTTACGAAAACGAACGAAAAAACGAAAACTAAAACTGTAATGTGTGTTTAGCAAAACTAACTAAAATAAAATAAAATTATAGAGTAGGCCCTAAATGTCCTTAGTTTTCGTCTTTGTCAAGGTCTTTATTTTTTAATGCTATTTAAAACACGCAGCGTATTCGTTCAGCTGCATTTCCTTTCCTTGCTCTCCTGTCACTCACTCACACACACACACACACACACAGTGCACACCGCGTCTCCATGAGAACGAGTGTTCGTTCGACGTTGAAAGCAAGTTCGCGAAAGGTTGGTATCTCTATCTCGTGAACACCTTTATTTAAAAGTGGTATAAAAATATTTAAAATTCTGAATATAATTTTGTCGGTGTGTTAATGTCGACCCGAGAAGCGATTGCCTTCTTTTAACTAGTCAAAAGTTTGAGGTAAAATGCACTTTTTGGTTGTGGTTGTCGATGTCAAAACACTATATAAGCTGTGTTTCAAATATTAAATAATGTTATGTCATTTTTTTACTTTTACACTGAATGTTTGCTTCTTCAATCGTCCTGGGCTGCGTTTCCCAAAAGCATCGTAAGCCTAAGTTGATCGTAAAAACGATCGTACGACTGATCTTAATATTATGGTCTGTTTCCCAAAAGCATCGTAGCTTAAGTAGCACTTGAAAATCTTCGTAGATCTACGAGTGCTCTGGAGTAATCGTACATCCCCAAGTGCATCGTAAGAAGACAGATTTATGAGGACACCTGCAGGACAACCGGCAGATTACACCTTTAACTTTATTCAAATGTATGTGATTATAATATAAGGTTTTGATAGTACTTCATTGTACACTTTATTACTCTTTTTTTGTTGTTGGTTAAATTAATGTATAAATTAAATAATTAAAAGGGTGTGGGGGGGGGGGGTTGTGTTGTGTTTGGAAAAGGAAAGCAAGTCACTTCCTGATAGATCTGTGTGTTTTAGGTAGAGAATTGTGTGTAGTGTTTTGCAGAAAGTGTTTAATGCAATTGAAAACTGAGTCAAAGGCTGAGAAATAGCTTATGGTTTTGAAGATTTGGCATGTAGTTTTGCACTTTGAGTGAGAGGTTTCGAAAATCATGTGACATGAAAAGATTTTGTGTGTAAGCAGTTGGTAAAAACTGTAAACACTATAACAAGGCTTTTGAACTAAATTTTCAAAACCATAATGCCATTTATTAAAAAGCAAACCCATTTCACTAAACTATAAACACTATTCCCTGTTTTGACACATGAGTCAGATTTGTTGAACTGTCACTGCAAAACTCTACACACAAATCCCTTCATTTCTCATTGCCTAGACCATGTTGTCATGTATAAAGCACTAGCATTCAATATTGTTCACTCAAGTCAGCACAGCTTCAGCTCAGTTAGCACACAATTACCCAAGTGGAAACACTAGGAGTCAAAATTTAACACACATCAATCAGATCCTTCAATAGATATATAAAAGGGCCCAAATCAGTTTGAGTTTTGGAACAATGGATCCAGAAGGACATGAAGGAAGAGATCGAGGAGGGATAAGCAGGAGGAGGAGGACGAAGAGCAAGAAGACAAGCAGTCTCAGATGAAATTCAAGCCACTCTAGTTGCCCATGTGTTTGTCTTAGTCAATGGTGTGATTATGAGGGAGGCTGGGCTACGAGTAAGGCCACATTTGAGTCGCTTTACCGTCGCCTCGAGAATCTTCAAGGAGGTGTGGTGATAAACAAAATTCTATCACTGAATAAAAGACAAACAATATCCAATAGTCTTTGATGAGGTGTATGTTCTTGCAAGAAAAGGCCAGCAGTCGTACAGTCACACAGAGTGACACAGACTGTGACAGTGAAGGGAGGGCTTCCTTTCTCCTTTATAGTCTGGACTCCCAGAATGTTATCTTTCTAGGCTAATTTTGGTATTTCAAACATACGTGAAACATTCTTAGACGTGTTCATCATATTGTCTCCTTGAGTGGAGGCCCTCCTGTCACGACCAACACTCTTTACCATTCCAATACTATTCCATATTAGAATAAGGTTTGTGTGTGCTCTTTTACTGTCATATGATGGTCACACACATCTTACTGTAAGTAAATTTGAAAAAAAATTAGAGGAGAGAGTAAAAAAAAAAATATATATATATATGTACTGTGTAGTACATGAATGAATAAAAATGTGCCAATGTATCCATTGGTCCAAACTGATCTTGTCGTTCTCTGATTTAGATGCTGAAGAGCAAGGACGACACCAGCCCCAGGGTTTAGCCACGCGAGCTCATGGCAGACAGTGGAGGTCGGCCCGCCGCGATGGACGAGCCAGGAAGAGAGATGTCGCCAAGCCTCGCCTCGGACCACGGACCCTACAGAGACTTTAGCCAGGTGTGTGAGCCAGCAACACCGTGTGTTGCCGGGCGAGAGCTTGTGGTTTCTGAGGACATGGAGGGAAGCCCCACCCACAACCCCACCCACAGCCCCACCCACAACCCCAACGCTGCGGATGTGAATCCCAATCTCCCACCCAGTTCTGAGTTTCCTGTGACTCCACAGTTTGAAAAGATGTATAAACCTTGTGGAGATTTGGTTTTCAAATTTAATAAGATTTCTTGCTTAAAAAATATTATTCATCTAGAAACCAATGCTAATTATTCTATACAAAAATTGTATTACAAAGAATATATCAATTCTATTTTTAATAAGTATATGAAAATGTGTACAGTTTCAGAAAAAGAACAGTTTGCTTTTATGATTTTAATAAAGAAAGATGGCTCAATTGATAAGGATAATTGGGACAACATACCAAATAGCACTGAAAAATGTCCAAAAATGTATAAGCCAGCACAAGGGGGTAAAATACACAGTGAAGATAAAATATTTGAACAACTAAATGATATTTTATATAAAAGTGATTGTCCGTATTCAACAGTACTGATATACTCTTATTATACCCTCTGTTTTAAAAGGATCAACAAGGAGTCCTGCCAAAATCAAGCCACTGATATTAAAGACAAACTATATGAAAAGCATGGAATGAAAATGATTATTGGCTGTACTGAGTCCTGGGGAATTAGTGGCCCATATATACAGCATTTACCTTATAAGCGTCTTAAAGATTGCACTTACACTTATGAATCCCAAACATTTAGAAGCAATTATACAATTGTCTCCAAGAAAGGAAAAAAAGAAATTGTTGACATGGAATTAATTGACCCGATTTACAAAAAAGTTATTCATGAAATTCAAAATAAACCATTCTCAATGTATTTCTCAAAGATTACAGGCAAACCAAAATATAATCTTAGCCCATTTTTAAAAAATATTAACTATCCTAAAAACAAAGAAAAACTTAAAAATATTGTATCAGATTTATTTAGATTTGATCAGATTGAAATGACTTTTGATGGTTTTAAAAATCATGGTTTTGTAAAGTTTAAGAAATGTAAGAAAAGACTATATAAACTTTTATCTTGTGATGCAAATCAGGCAAATGTGTCTAATCTTTTTAATTTTGAAGAAATCTCTAAATATCTGAGTGAAGTATTTTTCCCTTGGTGGGCTACACAAGTGGAAAGTGCATCCAGTAAATTTTTAATTGAGCAAACCAGTTGCTATCTACAAACAAGAGAATTTTATCATATCCATAGACACATGAAAGACATTAAACATTATTTTGTTATTGGTTATGTCAGTGGTTCTCAAAGTGTGGGCGAAACTATGTATTTGGACTGTTTACCAGGCGTTTAAATTTAGGTTAACAGAAAAACAGTCGTTATGTTCAAGTGCGTGAATAGCGATTAGCCTTCTGCCTTTATAAAGCGGCAACGAAGGCAATTATTCCTGTTTTTCATTGCACGTTTTTTTCAATGTAAAAAAATATTTCCGCTTTTATATATATATATATATATATATATATATATATATATATATAATATATATATATATATATATATATATATATATATATAAATAAAAATAAAATAAATATAAATAATTTTATGTATATATATATATATATAAAATGATGATAACAGATTAAAAAAAAACTGATTTTTAAAAAGGTTTAAAGGGAGGCAAAACCACTGGGTTAGGCTATGTAATAAAGCAAAACATTAAAAGTTTGTTCGCTTTTTCATTCCAAGTGGTGTGAACTAGTTGAGGAAGAATATGAAAGGTTTATATATGAGACGTTCAGTGATTACTTTAACAGCTTTGCTGGCAATTTCACTTATTTTTCTGCATTTTTTTGTTTTGTTCAAAAAGTGTGTAATTCATTTGTATTTGTGAAGAGATTATCTCCCTGATATAAGACGAGATGTTTCCATCTAAACTGCAGATTCTCCATCTCACTGCTGTTGATTGTCATTCTCTCACAACAAACACACAACTGCATTTATTTAATAAATGTATTCTTATTTCCTTTTGTCTCCTGTTTTCTCTTCCTGCTTGAGATTGAATCTCTAATGGAGAATTATCATCATTGGAAAACCTTAGACTCAATATCTAATCATTCCGTCAGAACACTAGCACTAGTTTTATATCCACCATGAACATATAGACAATCAACGCACAGTTGATGACATTACAAAAACTGCATTACTTGTTTACTTGTTTCAGGTTTACCTGCATACAATAGACAACATGAAATCCATTGTTTTTTATAATTCAGATTACTGTTTTAGGACTGAGGACCCTTGACCTCGTGAACCAGTTATATGACCTCTGAACTTCAGATTTTGTTCTTTTTGACACCCACATTGATGTCAGACTGTCCTCAGTATTCAGTTACCTCACATCTCGCCAGTACACTAGTAAACAAACTGAACGATGGACTTTAAGGCTGTAGGCAAACAATAAAGATTTATGATGTAATGAATGGCTTTAATGCTCACTGTTAGCGATTAATCACACCATCCTGAACCAAGTCAAGTCAAGTCAAGTCATCTTCATTTATATAGCGCTTTTAACAATGTAGATTGTCTCAAAGCAGCTTTACAGAGATAAGCGTATAATTTAAGGTAACAGAGATTGTTTCGGCTTTACAGCAGAGTTAAGTTATTTCCATCTAAAGTTAGTTTTAATTGATTTGGTTCCGTCGCAATGATCATTTGTTATTAAATTAGGGGCCGCTAAGACGACACCATTCTCTCTACACAGACTTTAAACGCGAACCTGTGAGAAACGCTGATGGCGTTCACATGCGCATTTAGAATGGGTTCTATAGTTATGTGCGTTAGAATATACGCAGGTTTGGAATTCCCTACAAGCCAAGCCTAAACAAAATACTTGTCTTTCCTTATAAATTTTGATAAGGAATTTTATTTTATTTGTTGCTTTGGGGTAGGACCGCAAGACGAATTTTCCCGACAACGCCTTATCTGTAGAGTGGTAGTGGGATCCTCCATAGGGAGAGACTAGTTGGCACTTCAGCACTGCGTTGTCATCGGTCCAGGTGAAGGTCCTTCGTCAGATCTGGATACGGCCTGGATCCGGCAGGCTGCAGGAAAAACCTTGGGATAAACACAGACACTAAAATTAGCGTAGATGCCATTCTTCTCATGATGTAACGAGTACATCAGGATTTATGGGAAGTGTTCCCGGTTCCGGCTGACCTAATCTATGCAGCATAACATTAAATTATAGAAGTCTATAATGTATTATGTGAAAGCTAGGTCAAAGAGATGTGTCTTTAATCTGGCTTTGAACTGACAGAGTGTGTCTGCTTCCCGGACAATGGTAGGAAGACTGTTCCAGAGTTTTGGTGCTAAATAGGAAAAGGATCTACCGCCAGCAGTGGATTTTGATATTCTAGGTATAATCAACTGGCCGGAATTTTGAGATCGTAATAGACGTGACGGACTATAATGCGTTAAGAGCTCGCTCAAGTACTGCGGAGCTAAACCATTCAGTGCTTTGTAAGTAATCAGCAATATTTTAAAATTTATGCGATGTTTAATAGGGAGCCAGTGCAGTTTTGACAGAACTGGGCTAATATGGTCATACTTCCTGGTTCTGGTAAGAACTCGAGCTGCTGCGTTTTGGACCAGCTGTAGTTTGTTTATTAAGCGTGCAGGGCAACCCCCCAGTAGAGCATTACAATAATCTAGCCTTGAGGTCATGAACGCATGAACTAATTGTTCCGCATTTGTCAATGAGAGCATATGACGTAATTTAGATATATTTTTAAGATGGAAAAATGCAGTTTTACAGATACTAGACACGTGACTTTCAAATGAAAGATTGGTATCAAAGAGCACACCCAGGTTCCTAACAAACGACGAAGACTTAACAGAGCAGCCATCGAGTGTTAGACAGTATTCTAGGTTATTACGTGAGGAAGTTTTTTGTCCAATAATTAGAAACTCTGTTTTTTCAGAATTTAGAAGTAGGAAATTACAAGTCATCCAATTTTTTATATCCGCTATGCATTCCGTTAATTTTGTGAATTGGTAAGTTTCGTTAGGTTTTGAAGAAATATAGAGCTGAGTATCGTCAGCATAACAGTGAAAGCTAATTCCATGTTTCCTAATGATATCTCCTAAGGGTAGCATGTACAGAGTGTGTGTGTGTGTGTGTGTGTGTGTGTGAGGGTAGCATGTACAGAGTGAACAGCAGCGGTCCTAATACTGAGCCTTGTGGTACGCCATACTTAACCTGTGATCGATGAGACATCTCATCATTTACTGCTACAAACTGATAACGGTCAGATAAGTATGATTTAAACCATGCTAGTGCATTTCCTGTAATGCCAACATAATGTTCTAATCTATTTAAAAGAACGGTGTGGTCGATGGTGTCAAATGCAGCGCTAAGATCGAGTAACACTAATAGAGAGACACAACCACGATCGGATGATAAGAGCAAATCATTTGTGACTCTAACGAGAGCTGTTTCGGTACTATGGTACGGTCTAAATCCGGACTGGAAATCCTCGCAGATATAATTTCTTTCAAGAAAGGAACACAGTTGTGAGGATACTGCCTTTTCTAATATCTTTGACAGAAAAGGTAGATTCGAGATCGGCCTGTAATTGACTAATTCTGAAGGATCAAGTTGCGTTTTTTTAACAAGCGGTTTAATCAAAGCCAGCTTAAAGTTTTTTGGTACGTATCCTAGAGACAAAGACGAATTAATGATATTAAGAAGAGGATCTATGACCTCTGGAAGTATTTCTTTCAGTAGCTTAGTCGGTATAGGGTCTAACATACATGTTGTAGATTTAGATGATTTAATGAGTTTAGTAAATTCTTCCTCTCCTATAGCAATAAATGAATCAAATTTTCCCTCAGGGAGACTACAATGCACTGCCTGATGCGATACTGTAGTAGACGGTTGCATAGTTATAATTTTGTCCCTGATATTATCAATCTTATAAGTGAAGAAGTTCATAAAGTCATTACTGCTGTGTTGCTTGGAAACTTCGGTGCTTGAAGCTTTATTTTTCGTTAGTTTAGCCACCGTTTCAAATAAATACCTAGGATTATGTTTATTTTCTTCTAATAGGGTTGAAAAATAAGCAGATCTAGCAGCTTTTAAAGCCTCTCTGTAAGTAATTGAGCTCTCTTTCCATGAAATGCGAAATACCTCTAGTTTTGTTTTCTTCCAGTTGCGCTCCATTTTTCTGGCTGCTCTCTTAAGGGCCCGAGTGTGCTCGTTGTACCACGGCGTTGGACTATTTTCTTTAATCTTCTTTAAGCGCAACGGAGCAACTGTGTCTAAAGTGCTGGAAAAGAGAGAGTTAAACGTTTCTGTTGTAATATCTAGTTCTTCTAAGCTATCTGAGATGCTGAGATGATGAAACTGATTAGGAAGATACACACACGAGTCTCGAGAATCATCCCATAATTTCATCTGTGTCTCTGTTAAATGGATATAAAGACAATAATTCTGCTTTCTGAAAATATATGTAAATATAAGCGTGTTGATTTGAGTGATGATGCTGACGTGGAGCTGTGAAGTGTTCCCAGATCCAGGAAAACTGTATTCCTCATGACTCGAGCTCTGCCTGTGCTCCAGATCCGCCAGCAGAGGGCAGTGATGATCTCACATGCAGCGCTGAGGAGTCTGGGAAATAAACCAGTGACTCCTACACTCATTATTACTGACCACTGCTCTCACCTGTCATGAGGTGTTGTTTCCATGACGACCAAAGCATTGCCATTATAACCATCACAGGATATAATTAACCGATAATGTTACATCAAACATAGTAACTAAGCTTCGTTATACAGTGATATAAAACCACGGATGTGTTTTGCTGTGAGAGTATACAGGCCTTATTATTTTTAGAGTATTTTTATTTGATATTTTAAAACTTTTATTGGAATTTTGGTTCTCAGGTGAGTTTTTTTCCTGCGTAAAGAGGCATAACTTTCTTTCTCTGATCATCTCTGGCAGTAAATGCCCATCACAGGAGTGTTAATGTGTGTGTTTCTCACGTCAGATGTGTTTCTGTTTGCTATAAAGTGACACCCTGATTCTCCTAAACATATTTGACTGATGATGATGATGATGATGATGATGATGATGATGTCCAGAATCTGTGCTGAGAATCAGGTTTGATCAGTTAAAAGGAAAACAAACTCTTCAGTGACAGGGTTTGATTCACTGGAATAATTCATTTTAATGCACTTTCTCTAGATTGTCACTGCAAGTAACATTATGATTGACATTGAGGAGGAGAGATGTGCTGTTACTGAGTGATCAGACCTGGACAACAACAATACCACAGATTCTTTCCAGCATCATCATTAGTGAAACATGTTTAGAAGAACGGGTGTGTCAGAGTTTCATTGTATAGGAAACAGACACACACTTCAGACCTGCGACGTCTAAACACAATAAACCTGATTTAGATGTACTGATGTAGTTACTTAAAAAATGTTTAGTGAACTTAAGAAATGCGTTTTAACATGTTTGCCACATCATGCACTGTGCAAATAATGTTCTTCCTTGTCTTACTTTCCAGTAAAAATATCTAAAGATTCTTAAATCAAGATACATTAACTGGAGAAGCAAAGATTGTCCTTGTGTTCCTGATGCAACCGGATTTTGGTCAGGTTTTTATAACTCCTGTAGTCTGAGCATGGCTTAAAGGGATGGTTCGGAGTAAAATCAGCCTAGGGTCCTTTGCACCCCACTTTTACGTGCTTTCCCCAAACCACTGAAGTGACGTCGATGTCAAGAATAAGATTTTTTTTTTAAAGTTCGTTCGTTTTTCCGAAAAAAAGAAGAAAAAAAAAGGGAGAATTGGGCTTGATTTTATATTTTTATATTGAGGGTATATAATGGATTTATGGCTTGAATATTCGATTGCCACATGGGGGCGGGGCTTGAGACGCCCCTTTCTGCTGATTGGTCGCCCAAAGATCAAGCCGTGCCGCTTTAGTTCTTCCACAGTTCAGCAGAATAATAGTCCTGTTGCTCTGCAGTTTATAGTTGCATATTTCCTCTGTAATAGTTCAGTGGCTGTGGAGGCAGAGGGTGATATCTTCATCTCTGCTGATGATAGCTGTGGTTGTAGAGCCGGTGTTTCTGGGTCATTATTAAACCGCTGCTTCGACAGCACTGGGCCTTGTGCTTGTGTTTGTGTTTTGCTCATAACTTTCTTACACTGTTGGTCCACCCCTTTAAGGAATGAAGAGGAAACACTGCAGTATTGGCTGTCTCAGTGTGTGTGTGTGTGTGTGTGTGTGTGTGTGTGTGTGTGTGTGTCAGGTCACATTACTGTGTGTGTGTGGACTATGTATGGCAGTAAATAAAAGTGTCCAGTAAAGCATAATGATATGCGGGGCCTCACACACAGAGCCTAGGGGCCCGACCACCTTAATCCGCCCCTGCCTGTGGCCTATGTTTATACAACTGTGTGTGTTAAATTGTTTAATATTAATTATTTATTTGAATTTAATTAATAATCCAAGCCTCCATCATTGTACTTTTAGTCCTTCATTTCCCACTGTTCATTGTGTCTGCTTCTCGTTGTCTTGTAAATTTTGAAACAATTAAATGAATAAAAGCAAGGATGGCAGTGCTGTAAGGTGTTTATTCAGATTAAACACAATTCATCATATATTTGATGACTTAATCCAAGGCCTCTACAATTGTGCTTTTATTTCTTCATTTCCCATTTCCGTGTTTATTTTTTCTCCTTCTGTTTTTTTTTTCCAGTTACTGTTGCCACTACACTGATTCCAAAGACAACCGCGGCTAGAATAAGAGCAGCGACAAACCAATTTTCCACCTAGAAGAATAAACAGAAAGTATTTATTTTCTAAATCACTGTGTGAAAACTTGTTGCTTTTGTGACCTTAATGCTGATTTTAAATTTTTTAATTTTGAACATAATATAGTCTGTAATCCTGTGATTTTCACATATGAGACATTAGTGAGTATCCTACAATATGATTCTGTATGTGAGGTCGTGTCGATCTACTGTACCTGCTCTGCCTGCTGGGATTCTGGCTTTCCGTATCTCAACAGCGTAACAAAGTGCTCACAGTTGTTTTTCAGCACATTGTACGGAAGTATCTTTCCCACACGGCTCTGTGCGTCTCTCAGAATCTCTTCAATGGGACGAGGGTTATATTGCTCATCCAGAAGATTGTTGATACGGTATTCATCTTGGCCAACCACATCCTTAAGTTTCTCTCTCTTCACTTTTCCCTTGTCTTCTCCTACTGAACTCCCACTGCTGGAACTCCCACTGCTGAACCCAGCGCTGGCTACAGAGAAAGAAATGGAAAATTAAAGGCAATTATGACTCATGAGACTTGAATGGAATAAATGTTTCAGGCTCAGTAAAAGTTGAGCTCAGTTGAGCATGTGCACGGTCACTTCCTGGTGTTCAATAAGCCAGCTTGGGCATTTCCTGTTAGCTGTCGTTCTGGACTGTAAATCCACACTAAACCATCAATGGTTGACTTTATAATGTTCTATTTATATTGTAATGCAGTTAGCACACGTACGTTATTTGCCAATAAACCAGATTTATTGATTGCAGTAAAAATGAAGCTAACGGGAACGCTGGAATAAGAAACACGTCTGTAATTGGATACGCACATGACACGTTTTCCAGGACTTATGAAGCCTAGCGCAAGTTCCTTACTTCGTCTTCAGGCAGGATATGCAGATTCCATACCCTCGGAATGCGAGTTACGGATGGGGCCTACGCCAAAGAATTTGATTGTTTGCTGAGCTCTTAAATAAATGTTCATTGTCACAGTATTAATTCTCCCGAGTCTTTCTGGTAGAACAAATGTTATTTTTAATGTGATGATCAACACATTATTTCCTCGTTCATCTGAGACCGTCCCCATTTTGTAAAACCGAACGTTTCAAGATGTAGGAAGTCCAACATTTAATAGAAACACTTTTATTTACAAATAAAAAAGACAGTAATTCCCACTCTGACCAGCAGGAGAGGAGCATTTACTGGCTCATATTAGCCGTTTCCAGTCATATTTTCACACTCAGATATTACTCTCATATGTTGTGATTGAGTGACACAGAAAGCGAGCACGGCTCCGTCGCTCTATAATCACTGAAGCTGTCAGTCAAGCTCATGATTTCAGCACACTTGTGAAACTCACATTCTGTTCAGTGATTAACTAAAGTGCATATTTAACTGACAGTGTGTTGATGAGAAACTGATGGACGAACAGAACTTTGCTGAGGAGGAACACTGAGGAACATGTCTTTTTTATGTTGTCTTGTTTAAATAACTAAATTAATGCTAGGCCTGAATATATTTAAGTGACTATATTCTGATTATGAACTAAGTATTACACTAGTGATGCTGTTAAAGCTACAGACACACACCAGAGGTTTTCCAGCGGCTCATATTATTGCAGAAGTTCTTAAAATCGTTCCCGGCATACGGTCAAACGGCAAACATGTAATGGCAGCGTGTAAAGCGTGTAAAGCGTGTAAAACACTCACAGTCTGTGATCAGGTGAATCACATCTCCATCGCTGACATACACAGCCCAGTGCTTATATCCTAACGGTCTGGAGATTTCAATGAGGTCTCCTGGCTCCGTATACTTATCATAAAGGAGACAATAACAGGCGTAGTATTTAAAAAAGATACAGAGCCATTTAAATCTGTCATAGTATAATATCATACTGTTTATCTAAAATAACACAATACCACTGAACTTGTGAATAGATAAAACAATAAGAAAGTGTTAAGTTTATAAGTATTTAGCTTTCTGTTTCCTCAGAGAACAACTTGTGTAGTTTTAAACTCTTTCAAGCTCTGTTACCGTAGTAAAACTGCTTTCCGGCAGTAAAACCGTAGTAAAACTGCTTTCCGGCTGTCTTTCACTCTCTCCGTACGTTTGAGTTCATTAACAGATATTTACCGGGGCCATGGCGAACTCCTTCTGCTCTTCTGCTCTTCTGCTCTTCCACCACCGAACCACCATCGGTGGTGGTTACACTGGTGGTGGTTACACTGGTGGTGGTTGAGGAGAGATCCCCTGATATGATTGTAAAGCGCTTTGGGTGTACAGTAGTACATATGAAAGCGCTATATAAATGCCTCATTCTATTCTATTCATTCTTCAGCTCTTCTGCTCTTCTATTCTTCTGTTCTTCTCTGTAATCCTGTTAGAAACACATGAAGCTTTTATACAAACAGGGGGCAGGTTCAGGGGGGTATTCCAGAAAGCAGGTTATGTGACATACCCGGGTAAGTTTAAGGGTAAGTTAGTGGATAACCTCAACTTTCGGTTCCAAAAACGGAGGTAACTTTCTGGGTATGTATGTAACCATAGGAACTTGCTCTCTGAAGATAACCTGCTCGGTAGCAGGTTATGTTCCAGGGTTAGTTTGTTTCAGAAGGTTACTGAGCATGGCGTGCCGTTTTAAAGACGATCCAGTGGATGTGGAAGCACAGATAATACGAATTCTTTTCCACCGTGAGAGGGTGATACGACCACGTATCAATGTGCTTTCGTATCCAAATGAATATTTGCGGGAGCGTTGCCGTTTTTCAAAAGAATCGTTAATTTATTAAACGAAGATAATGGAGTTAAATAATTAACTCCATTTATTTAACTTTTTTGCGACGGTGAGTTCCCTTTCGAAAGGGAACTCTACACTACGTCAGAATGACGCTATGGGGAACGCCTCAGGCGTGACAGGTGTCTGAAATAAATATCAACTCACGTCAATTATGTTGACCGGCGACAGCCCGTGAATCATCAGCTTGATTAACGCGCAACCTGGATGTATAAAGGGAAGCCTTGCATACATGACAACATCTTTTCGTCTTCAGGGACTGTTTGTCTGTATTGAGAATATCGCTGAAGCGCGCGGGAGGCTCTCTCGAGAGCCTCTTGTGCAAACTGTGAGCGTTTTTTATTTAAAAATGCTCCGCTTTCGCGGATCATTTTCTCGAGGGAGGAGGGTTCAGCATCTGAGCTGTGGTGCGTGCGATCTGTGAAACAATACTGTTTGGGTACGAGGCGTTCACAGTCAGTTCCTAAGGGTGCTGGCAGTGTTCATTAAGAAATATCTCGGCGCGCGTGAGAAAGAAAAAATCCGTGCGCTGTCGGATGTTTCAACCTCGCACCTGTTGACTTTCTTCTCGAGGGATGAAAGCCAAATATTTTTTAACGGCTCTTTTCTCGCGCTTGCCGAGGCAGTGTGTAGATTACGAGAACGTATAAATGTTAAAACAGTATTGTCTGGTGAGTATGGCTGCATTTAATTCTATGAATTAAAATGATGGAATATTATCTGACTTTTAAGAAGTTAGATATTTAGTAATTCAGCCTATCATCCAGATCGCGTTATCCAGTGTTTTTGGCTGCATTTTAATTGAAAAATGAGCAGTGAACAAAAAGAGCAGGTGTAATTCTGGTCTTTTTGTAAAATGTGAAATTAACATATTTCTGTTTCTTTTCAGACCACATCTCCTGTTTTAGAGTCTGGGGCAAAATGTTATGGGAGTAAATCTAAAGATTTTTTCGATGGTCAGGTAGTAGGTCTTAACAGGCCTCCTTGACCAGACAGTCCCCATTTTGCAACCGGACAGTGCTTGGGCCTCCCTGAGGTGAGCTCCCAGGAATTGACTGTCAAGGAGTAATGTGGTTATCAGGTTATAGGCCTCACTAGGCCTTCCTGAATATGAGCTTCCACATACTATGGTTAAATGAGCTCCCACATATTATGGTTATCAGGTCATAGGCCTCACTAGGCCTTCCTGAATATGAGCTTCCACATACTATGGTTAAATGAGCTCCCACATATTATGGTTATCAGGTCATAGGCCTCACTAGGCCTTCCTGAATATGAGCTCCCACCTACTGTGGTTATCAAGTTATAGGCCGCTCCAGGCCTTCTTGAATATAGCTCCCATATAATGTGGTTATCAGGTCATAGGCCTCACTAGGCCTTCCTGAAAATGAGCTCCCACATACTGTGGTTGAATATGAGCTCCCACATTCTGTGGTTATCAAGTTATAGGCCTCACCAGGCCTTCTTGAATATAGCTCCCATATAATGTGGTTATCAGGTCATAGGCCTCACTAGGCCTTCCTGAAAATGAGCTCCCACATACTGTGGTTGAATATGAGCTCCCACATTCTGTGGTTATCAAGTTATAGGCCTCACCAGGCCTTCTTGAATATGAGCTCCCACATACTGTGATATGAGCTCCCACATTCTGTGGTTATCAAGTTATAGGCTTCACCAAGCCTTCTTGAATATGAGCTCCCACATACTGTGGTTATCAGGTCATAGGCCTCACCAGGCCTTCCTGAGTATGAGCTCCCACATACTGTGGTTGAATATGAGCTCCCACATACTGTGGTTATCAGGTCAGAGGCCTCACCAGGCCTTCCTGAATATGAGCTCCCACATTCTGTGGTTATCAGGTCAGAGGCCTCACCAGGCCTTCTTGAAAATGAGCTCCCACATACTGTAGTTGCCAGGTTATAGGTCTCACCAGGCCTTCCTGGTTATGAGCTTCCACATGTCAGGTTACAGGCCTCACCGGCCTTCCTGAATGTGAGCTCCCACATACTGTGGTAATCAGGTTACAGGCCTCATCAGGCCTTCCTGGTTATGAGCTCCCACATACTGTGGTCACCAGGTTACAGGCCTCATCCGGCCTTCCTGGTTATGAGCTCCCACATACTGGGATATCAGGTTACAGGCCTTACAAGGCCTTCCTGAATATGAGCTCCCATACACGGTGGTCGCCACGTTACAGGCCTCGCCAGGCCTTCCTGGTTATGAGCTCCCACATACTGTGGCGCCAGGTTACAGGCCTCACCGGCCTTCCTGGTGATGGGCTTCTACATGTCAGGTTGCAGGCCTCATCCGGCCTTCCTGAATGTGAGCTCCCACATACTGTGGTCATCAGGTTACAGGCCTCATCCGGCCTTCCTGGTTATGAGCTCCCACATACTGTAGTCACCAGGTTATAGGCCTCACCAGGCCTTCTTGGTTAGGAGTTTTCACATGTCAGGTTTCGGGCCTCGCCGGCCTTCCTGAATGTGAGCTCCCTCATACTGTGGTTGTACATGAGCTCCCACATACTGTAGTCGCCAGGTTATAGGCCTCACCAGGCCTTCTTGGTTAGGAGTTTTCACATGTCAGGTTTCGGGCCTCTCCGGCCTTCCTGAATGTGAGCTCCTACATACTGTGAGCTTCCACTTACTGTGGTTATCAAGTTATAGGCCTTACCAGGCCTTCTTGATTATGAGCTCCCACATACTGTGGTTGAATATGAGCTCCCACATTCTGTGGTTATCAAGTTATAGGCCTTACCAGGCCTTCTTGATTATGAGCTCCCACATACTGTGGTTGAATATGAGCCTCCACATTCTATGGTTATCAGGTCAGAGGCCTCACCAGGCCTTCCTGAATGAGAGCTTCCACATATTTTGGTTGAATATGAGCTCCCACATACTGTGGTTGTCAGGTCACAGGCCTCACTAGGCCTTCCTGAGTATGAGCTCCCACATACTGTGGTTGAATATGAGCTCCCACATACTGTAGTTGCCAGGTTATAGGCCTCACCAGGCCTTCCTGGTTACGAGCCTCCACATGTCAGGTTACAGGCCTCACCGGCCTTCCTGAATGTGAGCTCCTACATACTGTGGTCATCAGGTTACAGGCCTCATCTGGCCTTCCTGGTTATGAGCTCCCACATTCTGTGGTTATCAGGTCAGAGGCCTCACCAGGCCTTCCTGAGTATGAGCTCCCACATACTGTGGTTGTATATGAGCTCCCACATACTGTAGTCGCCAGGTTATAGGCCTCACCAGGCCTTCTTGGTTAGGAGCCTTCACATGTCCGGTTACAGGCCTCGCCGGCCTTCCTGAATGTGAGCTCCTACATGCTGTGAGCTTCCACTTACTGTGATTATCAAGTTTTAGGCCTCACCAGGCCTTCTTGAATTTGAGCTCCCACGTGCGGTGGTCGTTAGGTCACAGGCCTCACCGGCCTTCCTGAGTTTTAACCTTCCACAAATAGTGGTCACCAGGCTTTAGGCCTCTGCGGCCTTCCTGGTTATGAGTTCTTTCATGTCAGGTGGCAGGCCTCACCAGGCCTTACTGAATGAGAACTCCCACGTATTGTGTCTATCAGGTTGCAGGCTTCTTCTGGCTTTCCTGATTATAGGTTCCCACGTACGGTGGTTCCCTGGTTACAGGCCTCACCAGGCCTTCCTGGGTTTGAGCTTTTACATGTCAGGTTACAGGCCTCATCCGGCCTTCCTGGTTATGAGCTCCCACATACTGGGATATCAGGTTACAGGCCTTACAAGGCCTTCCTGAATATGAGCTCCCATACACGGTGGTCGCCACGTTACAGGCCTCGCCAGGCCTTCCTGGTTATGAGCTCCCACATACTGTGGCGCCAGGTTACAGGCCTCACCGGCCTTCCTGGTGATGGGCTTCTACATGTCAGGTTGCAGGCCTCATCCGGCCTTCCTGAATGTGAGCTCCCACATACTGTGGTCATCAGGTTACAGGCCTCATCCGGCCTTCCTGGTTATGAGCTCCCACATACTGTAGTCACCAGGTTATAGGCCTCACCAGGCCTTCTTGGTTAGGAGTTTTCACATGTCAGGTTTCGGGCCTCGCCGGCCTTCCTGAATGTGAGCTCCCTCATACTGTGGTTGTACATGAGCTCCCACATACTGTAGTCGCCAGGTTATAGGCCTCACCAGGCCTTCTTGGTTAGGAGTTTTCACATGTCAGGTTTCGGGCCTCTCCGGCCTTCCTGAATGTGAGCTCCTACATACTGTGAGCTTCCACTTACTGTGGTTATCAAGTTATAGGCCTTACCAGGCCTTCTTGATTATGAGCTCCCACATACTGTGGTTGAATATGAGCTCCCACATTCTGTGGTTATCAAGTTATAGGCCTTACCAGGCCTTCTTGATTATGAGCTCCCACATACTGTGGTTGAATATGAGCCTCCACATTCTATGGTTATCAGGTCAGAGGCCTCACCAGGCCTTCCTGAATGAGAGCTTCCACATATTTTGGTTGAATATGAGCTCCCACATACTGTGGTTGTCAGGTCACAGGCCTCACTAGGCCTTCCTGAGTATGAGCTCCCACATACTGTGGTTGAATATGAGCTCCCACATACTGTAGTTGCCAGGTTATAGGCCTCACCAGGCCTTCCTGGTTACGAGCCTCCACATGTCAGGTTACAGGCCTCACCGGCCTTCCTGAATGTGAGCTCCTACATACTGTGGTCATCAGGTTACAGGCCTCATCTGGCCTTCCTGGTTATGAGCTCCCACATTCTGTGGTTATCAGGTCAGAGGCCTCACCAGGCCTTCCTGAGTATGAGCTCCCACATACTGTGGTTGTATATGAGCTCCCACATACTGTAGTCGCCAGGTTATAGGCCTCACCAGGCCTTCTTGGTTAGGAGCCTTCACATGTCCGGTTACAGGCCTCGCCGGCCTTCCTGAATGTGAGCTCCTACATGCTGTGAGCTTCCACTTACTGTGATTATCAAGTTTTAGGCCTCACCAGGCCTTCTTGAATTTGAGCTCCCACGTGCGGTGGTCGTTAGGTCACAGGCCTCACCGGCCTTCCTGAGTTTTAACCTTCCACAAATAGTGGTCACCAGGCTTTAGGCCTCTGCGGCCTTCCTGGTTATGAGTTCTTTCATGTCAGGTGGCAGGCCTCACCAGGCCTTACTGAATGAGAACTCCCACGTATTGTGTCTATCAGGTTGCAGGCTTCTTCTGGCTTTCCTGATTATAGGTTCCCACGTACGGTGGTTCCCTGGTTACAGGCCTCACCAGGCCTTCCTGGGTTTGAGCTTTTACATGTCAGGTTACAGGCCTCATCCGGCCTTCCCGAATGTGGGCTCACACATACTGTGTGATGAAGTACGAGCAAACCTTTACTTCATTCCTTTTTGGTACATACGTTCCGTACCTTTTTTAAACCATGCTTATGGTAAGTCACACGACTTATGTCTTGTGTATTTTCTAAATCTATTTTCTATGGTAAGGGTCATGCGCGTATCGCTTCTGTCCCTTCCTATGTGGCTCAGACCCTGGTCTTACTTCCTGTCGTCACTTTATTACGACAGATGTTTTTCTCTAGCTAACTTCCACATTCTGATGAGCTCCCACACACTGTGGTCACCGTGTTACAGGCCTCACCGGCCTTCCCGAGTATGAGCTCCCACATGTTGTGGTCGCCAGGTTAGAGGCCTCATCAGGCCTTCTTGGGTTCAGAATGGCTAAGTACATGCACTTTCTTTCATGTACTTTCTATTTCCATTTTTTATGGTAAGGGTTGTGCGCTGTACGCTTTTTCCCTTTCTGAAAGTGAGCTCCCACATCCTGTGGTCGCCAGGTTAGAGGCCTCACCGGCCTTCCTGATATGAGCTCCCACATGATGTGGTCGCCAGGTTAGAGGCCTCACCGGCCTTCCTGATAGGAGCTCCCACATGCTGTGGTCACCAGGTTAGAGGCCTCACCGGCCTTCCTGATATGAGCTCCCACATGTTGTGGTTGCCAGGTCAGAGGCCTCACCGGCCTTCCTGAAGGTAAGCTCCCACATATTGTGGTTGAATACAAGCTCCCCCATGTTGTGGTCGCCAGGTTAGAGGTCCTACCAGGCCTTCCTGGAGGTAGCTCCCTTTAGGCCCTCACAGGCCTCCTCAGTGTTTTGAAACACAAACACTGGGTAGATCCATGGATCGAGTAGAGAGACTCCCCTCGCTGGCAAGGGTTGTAAAGCACTATGCTGAGTCATACTCTCCAGGATGTCCCGTCTCTGAGATCCGGGCTGAGTGGTTCACTGCCTGTTTTGCAGTCCCTCGGGTTGGATGCCTTCTTTAGGCAAGTGTCCAGAGGCTCTGTCTTCAGACAGACAGGAAGTGGCCAGACTCTAGTGTCTTATGTAGTGACACCAGGTCAGGCCTGCCTGGTGGTATTTCAGGTGGCACGCTCCCCTGAATAGTGACTGGCTGGGAGTCCCTTGGGCCCCCTAGCCACACTCCCTAGAAGGGACCCCTTCTTTTGGAAGCTGTGGTCCTAAGCCTTTGAGCTGGCCCAGATATACCCCCCATTAACTATGTTCTGGCGGTTTCTTGGTTCATTAGCTTGGGTGATGACCGGTAGGGAGTGCTGTCACTGACAGCCCGATGTGACCTAAGGGTGAGTGGTTCCAGTGTTTTCTGAATTACTGGTTCGGACAGTTGTCACTGCCTTTGGGCATGCACTCCCCTCAGCATGGTGGCGTTGGTATATCGTTCCCCATAGCGTCATTCTGACGTAGTGTAGAGTTCCCTTTCGAAAGGGAACGTCTCAGGTTACGACTGTAACCTATGTTCCCTGAGAACAGGGAACGAGACACTACGTCTTCCTGCCATGCCTCGGGGCCTGCCTGCAACAGTCCCTTCAGACGATAGGATGTTGTCATGTATGCAAGGCTTCCCTTTATACATCCAGGTTGCGCGTTAATCAAGCTGATGATTCACGGGCTGTCGCCGGTCAACATAATTGACGTGAGTTGATATTTATTTCAGACACCTGTCACGCCTGAGGCGTTCCCCATAGCGTCATTCTGACGTAGTGTCTCGTTCCCTGTTCTCAGGGAACATAGGTTACAGTCGTAACCTGAGACGTTTTTTGTATACAATAGGCGATGCAGAGCATGTGGGAAAGGCAACTGTGTGTAGGGCGTACAGTATGCATTGCACTCAAACGGTTCCTACACACTTTTGTGCAGTTCCCTGGCCATAAACCACTGAGGGCCATTAAAGAGGAATTCCACAGAGATGCGGGTTTGTCCATTCTATGATATTATATGAAAGACCATTTTAGTTACATAGCACTATACTTAATCTATTCATACTGTATACAGTGACAGTCACAATAATTTTAAAAGTTTCTAATTATATAACTTTCAATTTCAGGGTTCCCAAATGTGATTGGGTGCATTGATGGAACCCACATTCCCATTAAAGCTCCTTCAGTCAATGAAGGAGACTATGTTAATAGGAAGTCAATCCATAGCATCAATGTGCAGGTGACAATAGATTTTTTGGGTGCTAAATGTTTGGGTGTTTAAACCATTAAATCACCCTCATTACTGGTCCCCACTAACTAGGTAATATGTGATGCAACCCACCTCATCACTAATGTTGAAGCCAAATGGCCAGGGTCTGTACATGATGCCAGAATGTTTAAGGAGTCATCATTGTGCCACAAATTTCAACAGGGTATGTTTTGCCTTACACAATGTTTTTTTTTTTTTTTAATGCAATTATACACTTTAACTACCTTTATATGACACTTCAATGGTTACTTGCTGGGGGACAGAGGGTACCCCTGTCTGCCCTATATGATGACACCCTACCCTGAACCTGAGCCTGGACCACAGGCACAATTCAACCTGGCCCACAGCAGAACATGGACCATAGGCATCCTGAAGGCAAGGTTTCAGTGCCTGCGTGGGCTCAGGGTCAACCCAGAAAGGTCATGTGACATCACAGCTGCTTGTGTTGTTCTTCACAACATTGCCACACTGAGAGGTGAGAGGGTCCCCCCCTTCTCTTGAAGATGGCCAAGAGGAACCCCCAGTGAACCCAGTAGACCATAGAGATGGCAGGGTGGTACGAGACATGATTTGCCAAAATCACTTTAATTAAAACCAGTTAACAGTCAAGTGTTGTTCATTGTTTCTTTATTTCCTGTAACAAAAGACATTTGTATTTATTGCTTTAGATTTCATTCATCAACCAATGACAGATTAATGTTCACATACTGTTTCCCACCTTAAGCTGGTGCTCCAGCAATTCAAGTCTGGCCTTTTTTTAGGTTAAGCCTTTTCTCCTCCTTTTGAAGCTGTATAAGGTCCATCTCCATGTCACTTTTTCTGATTTGCTTTTGAAGGTGGACCTTATACAGCTCTTTGGCAGGCAACTAGAAAGACAGAATAATTAAATATGACTGATAAAGTCTGTAATACAAACACAGACCAAACATTTAAATGAGGAAGGAGAACTGCAGAACATTTCTTACACTGCTAAGATTCTGTGTGGAGGTAGATGGACCCTCATCTGTATTAAAATCTCTTAACATATTCTGTAAAATGACAATGACAATTTATTTATTCTCTTATGCAAAAAAGGGGGAATTCATTCTATGCATCATACCTCTATGGGCCTCCCCACATTTTCTGTTTCTGTCACAGCAGAAGTGGTCTCTTCATCGTCATCCTACAGTGAAAATAAGGAAGGATGCTTGGTCTAGCAAACAGAAACCTAAAGACAATAATCACTTACAACTGTGACAGAGTGTGGTGTTGCAGGAGGATCCAATAATACAATGTGGCCATCAGCAACTGCAAGATAATTAAACCAATAAGATAATCATGCATATTTCAATACTCAATGTATATTCTTAAACAAATACAACTAATAAAGAAGGACATTAGGAACATCTAAGAGTACTAGTAATAAGATTACAGTACACAGCATATGCAGTCAGAGCAGCATGCATACTGCACAAGTGAATCAATGACTGTAAAATGCATTCAAAATGCCTATTTAAAATGGTGACAATGTTGATGATTTTCTTTATTAAAACACTGACAAAAACAGTGAAAACATCAATAAATCCTAAGTATTAATATGGTACACCTACATTTTACTAAGCCACTTGTCTTGGTTGCTGAGTCCGATGAACTGCCCCTGGAATCCCATCGACCACAGATCGCCCTTTATTACGGGACAGTGCCAGCTCCTCAGCTGGGGTGAGGGAAGGTGGAGGTGGACCCCCACCTGTTTTACGGGCCTCAGCCTTCTTTCTATTGGCTACATAGAAAACTAAATTACATGGCGTCAGTAACAAGTTTAGAAAATATTACCTTGCTGGAGAATGTTTTTGTGTTTCATTTTGACTTGGCTCACACTTCTTCTGGCTCCAGAAGGATTACACCTGATAAAACAAGAAGCCAACATATAACCAATTATGTGCATTACTACTGTAATATTAAGAAGTGTATGGAGGCCAACAAGTAAATACTTGTCTATTTTTACTACATGCCCCAAATAATGTTTGCGTCACAATGAAAGGGGAAAATAGCCCATTTATAATTTTATAAACTCGTGCATTTACTCTGTCCATAATTTTTTGCCAAGCCAACTCTCTTTCTTTTGCTGATGCAGCAGTATTACTTTTTTTTTTTTTTTTATATATAATGGGCTTATAGTCTTCATAAGCAAGCATTAAAACCTCCAACTTAGTTTCACCTAAGTATGTAGCTCACTTTTTTTTCTCCCTGGGTTTCCATGGTGACTCCTGAAATCGGCGATCCATTGAAAATGTCTTTATGTACTCACCGTGCGCGCGCATTAACTCTGGGTAACCAGTAGGAGGTTGATTAAACTAACTCTTCTCAGGTGTTTTGGAACCGACATACTCATGGTATGCGGGTTTGGGGTAAATCAACCCAGAGGTTATGATTTACCAAATGGTAAGTTAACCAAGCTTTCTGGAAAACCCCCCAGAATTGTTGGCAACTTTACAGACATATACAGTATGTGGCATTTAAAACCAGTTACACCGGCTATGAGAGATGATACTGCAATGAAATTCCCATTTAAAGGAGGAAACAATGAAACAACAGTTCCTATATAAATATCCAATCAAACAGTATTGCCCTAAATCATCAATAGTCAGCTAAATGGCATCTTACACCGTATGCAACAAACTTTTCTTGCTGTCTCTTGCAAAGTACCAGAAAACACAGCCAATCTTTGGGGGAACAGTCCAGCTAAACGAAGCGAACGAAACACAGACGCTCCAAGTGTGAAAATGCCCTGAATGTCTTTTATTTCCATATACACAGTGGCGGACTGGGACAATAATTCAGGCCGGGAATTTGACTCCACTGCCAGGCCACCTCTGCTGCTGCAGTCACCACCACCCTTTTCATGTAATCTACTGGACTGATAAACTTGTAGGCTAACCCTATTAATGTAACAGGTTATAGCATAATTGCCTAAGTCATTTTTTGTTTCTTCTTGTTTTCCAAAGACATTGAAATATGACTTTTATGTCATATATGGCAATTATGCTATGAGGATAACGATATCTAAAATAATTTTGTAGACATAGAGATATAAATGCCTCATTCATTCATAGAGATGCACCGATTACAATTTTCTAGGCTGCTTCCGGTTTTTCATTGAGTTTGACCTGCCGATTCCGATTTTTTTTTCCGAAACCACTTTACAGCACATATTTATTTTTGATCTTTTCTTGACTTTAACCCTTTCACGCGTAAGTTTAAAATATTCTTAACTGACACCCCCGCCCCCAGAGTGAGTTTTTTCAAGGCGAACGTTCCCTTTAATGTTTCCATGGCGACGCGTCCCGCGATATTATATTTGAAAAGATTGTTATGGCTGCTTCCACAGACATCAGTGTGTATTTTACAAACTCCAAATGTATTGTTTTACTCGTGCTTATGTGTATTTAAATATCTGAAACCTAAAATAAACATTATGAGGTTGAAAACACTGCTTAGTTGTGATATATGACAGCGCTGTATGCGTCCGACTCTGGCTCAGCGCCAGCCAATGCGCGAAAGCACAGTTTGAATCTGGCAGTTATGCGACGTCTCAAATCGGTAAAATTAAATATGTAAAATTATAGACGTAGGCTAATGAGTGGCACATAACGTGAAGTAACATGGCATTTTATTTTGTTTGAAATTTAACTTGTTCAGTGGGACAACTAATTTTCTATTCCACTTGTCCTACAAAAAAATCCACTTGTCCTGGACAAGCAGACAAGCCTTAATGTCGAGCCCTGCACTAACACTATTCTGTCTACTTTTTATTCATTTTTATTTATTATATAAAAAATATGCTACATGTAGACGAAACGAGACACAGCACAGCAGCACTTACATATTGTTGCTCGTTTGTTGGTTTAATTTTATCTATTGTGGTTATCTAAGTGATTTGTATGAAAGTGTTCGTCTGCCAAATTATTATAAATATAATGTAAATGTAATCTTGACCGACCTGTTCCCTTACTGGCGAACATAGCTGGGATTTTGCAGCAGCTTGCTGCGTCTGTGGCCAGGGCTTTCTTCCTTTTTATACGCTCCCTCTCTGCTCCTCCTTTGCGTTTACGCTCCATTTTTTGAACGATTTAGTCAGATATAGCAGCTACCCTGTCTCTGTCTGGATATAGCAGCCAGATATTAGGCAGTGCGTCGCTGACGTTGGGTGGGAGTGTCATTTTCACTCCGCCATTGCCTGATTCGTCGATTGAGAGATCCGTATATTAATTCGTAGTTGCACACCAGCCTATCACATGAAAGGCTGATCGTCTGCACAGCGGCAGCCGGCAGGCCAGAACGACCGTCAGGCCACCGGGAAATGTCCCGGTGCTCCCGATGGCCAGTCCGCCCCTGTCGAATCTGTGCTGAGAATCAGGTTTGATCAGGTAAAAGGAAAACAGAAACTCTTCTGTGATGGGGTTTGATTCACTGGACTAATTAATTTTACTGCACTTTCTCTAGATTGTCGCTGCAAGTGACATTATGATTGACATCTCTGGAATAATCAAACACTCAGGCTCAGACTCTTACAGCGGCCCTTCATTGTTTGGTCTCCAGCATGTTTTCACTCTGTGTGTGTTGAGCAGAGATGTGCTGTTACTGAGTGATCAGACATGGACAACAACAATACCACAGATTCTTTCCAGCATCATCATTAGTGAAATGTGTTTAGAAGAACGGGTGTGTCAGAGTTTCATTTTCTAGGAAACAGAAACACACTTCATACCTGCGACGTCTTGAGAAACACAATAAACCTGATTTTATGAATTTCATGAAATTCATTTCATGAATTTTTTCACTGAGAAAATAGAAAACATCAGAACTACAATTGTAAACGTTCAATCCTCAATCGCGCCTTATAACTCAGCCTCGATTATCACCCCGCAAGAACAATTACAGTGATTTACAACTATAGAACAAATAGAGTTACATAAACTTATCACTTCCTCTAAAACAACAACATGTTTATTAGATCCTATACCAACTAAACTACTGAAAGAAGTGTTACCTATAGTGGAAGAGCCTCTCCTCAATATTATTAACTCGTCTTTATCTTTAGGTTATGTTCCAAGAACATTTAAACTGGCAGTTATAAAACCTCTCATTAAGAAACCACAATTAGATCCACATAATCTAGCAAATTATAGACCAATTTCAAATCTTCCATTTATGTCTAAAATACTAGAAAAAGTTGTGTCTGCCCAACTGGGCTCTTTCTTGCAAGAAAATTACATCTATGAAAAGTTTCGCTCGTTAAAATTACAAATGATTTACTTTTAGCTTCTGACCAAGGCTGTATCTCAATACTAGTTTTACTTGATCTTAGTGCTGCGTTCAATACTATAGATCACACAATACTCTTAGATCGACTACAAAATTATACTGGTGTTTAGAAAAAAAGGACAAGCATTAAGCTGGTTTAGATCGTATTTATCTGACCACTACCATTTTGTTTATTTAAATGGAGAAAAATCGATAATAACTCCAGTAAACTATGGAGTGCCGCAGGGATCTGTGTTAGGCCCTCTATTATTCTCAATATATATGCTGCCACTTGGAAATATTATAAGGAAACATGGAATTAGTTTCCATTGTTACGCTGATGACACTCAAATATATATTTCATCATGGCCGGATGAAAACGCTAAATTATCCAAATTGACAGAGTGTGTTAAAGATATAAAAGATTGGATGACGAGCAATTTCCTTTTATTAAATCCAGACAAGACAGAGGTACTAATCATCGGTTCAAAAAAACGCCCACAAAACCTCTCACAATACAACTTTAACATAGTAGGATGTCCTGTTACTTCATCCTCTACAGTAAAAGACCTGGGTGTTATATTAGATTAGTCTTTTGAAAATCATATTTCATATGTTACAAGAACCGCCTTTTTCCACCTTAGAAACATTGCTAAGCTACGTAATATGCTATCTGTTTCTGATGCAGAAAAGTTAGTTCATGCATTCATGACCTCGAGACTAGATTACTGTAATGCTTCATTAGCTGGTTGTCCTGCATCCTCTATAAACAAGCTACAGTTAGTCCAAAATGCCGCCGCTAGAGTTCTAACTAGATCAAGAAAATATGATCATATAACACCGATTTTATCATCACTGCATTGGCTACCTATAAAGTCCCGTATTAATTACAAGGTATTGCTACTGACTTATAAAGCCCTAAACGGCTTAGCTCCAGTCTATTTAACCGATCTTCTATCGCCCTATAATCCATCGCGCTCTTTAAGATCACTAAATTCGAGGCTTTTGGTCATACCTAGGATATCCAGATCCACCAAAGGAGGGAGAGCATTTTCACATTTAGCTCCAAAACTCTGGAATAGTCTTCCTGATACTGTTCGTTGCTCAGACTCGCTCTCCCAGTTTAAAACTAGATTAAAGACGCATCTCTTCAGCCAGGCATTCATATAATGCTTTTAATCTTACAGTTAAATCCCTCGACCTCTAGTTCATAAACGCCAGAGGAGAACTGGCCCCCGACTGAGCCCGGGTTCTCCCAAGTTTTTTTTCCTCCATTAGGTCACCTGATGGAGTTTTTCGGTTCCTTGCCACTGTTGCCTTTGGCTTGCTCAGTTGGGGATACTTAATTTAATTAATCATTCAACAATACTATTGATCAGCATTACCAAACGTGGACGTTTTACACTAGAAACAAACACTGATGTACTATTTTATTTAATACTGTGAAGCTGCTTTGATACAATCAGTATTGTGAAAAGCGCTATATAAATAAAGTTGACTTGACTTGACTTGACAAACCAGGGCCAAGTTCAACAGTGGGTTTCCCACTCACACCCTCACCTGTCCCAGGACACTTGCAATCCTAAGGGCAGAGCAAATGAACCATGGCTTGTTATTAACAACAACAGCACAATACATTTCAGGAAAGACATGTGTATTAACTTCATTACTTTGTTTTTTTTTTCTCTCCTGAATTGTTCTAAAAAAGCTTAACACATGGGTGCAATCTTAAGTGCATTGTTAACACTGCAAAATATGACACATCAAGACATGCATACAAAATACTTAAGAAATCATATTTCTATATACTCAAATTTGGTTAAAACCACATAGCTTTCATGACAGCGCTACAAACATACATAAAAGTGAAACCCCATTCCCTTATCAACTGCTTTTCCTATTGTTGTGGGCTTTATAGGGTGAAAAAAAAAAATGTTATTTGAATACTATGAATTTGCAGTTTGTAATTAACTAGCTAAACTACATGATCCAAAGTACTTAAATACTGAAAAAGCTACAGAGATTTTAAATGCACTGCAGTTTAACTACAACCAACTACTGTAAACTGTAGATTAACTGGTAATTGAACTATATGCATCATAAACAAATAAAATGGCCAGACATTTCTTTCTATTGTTATCATCCTCTCATAACTTCGCCACTTCACATTAACTTGGAAAGGTAATAAAAAAAAAACTTCCTAAAGTGTCACAATAAATGGGAAAAACGAGTCCAAAAAGACGTATAATAGGTGGATCTGGCAACACGGAGGCTGCACCCGCGCCCTCACTCACAAGTCACAACCTATGGTCACAACACGCTCTCAAGCCCCGTTCACTGTTCTAACGTTACCTTCTCGCAGCGACATGAATTGCAAATACTCATATGAAGTGGTTTAAAAGGCTAATTAATCATTCAGAGAGCTTGACATTTTATTTTTGAATATACATTTTTTTTACAGAGGTCCGGACCTCGGTGACCTCATAGCTGGCTATGCCCATTCACCCTACCCACGACAGACATTTCTGGAGTTTGATATTTACTAACTAAATATACTAACATTTCTAACATTTGATTTTTCACCAGCAACGACTGCAAACTCACCTGTTGGCCGCTCATCTTGTTCAAAAAACGTCCCCCACGCCAAAGAGTATAGAAGCCCAAGAGGCGAAACTCTGTTGTGTTATGGGTAACAGTCTGTAGATGGCGCTGCGGAGGCGCGTCCGCCATTATGGACTGGAAGCTGCTGAAATCGTTAGGGTTTGTAGAGGTAATGTAGAGGTTTTGCTGTTCGTTTTTAGAAATCTATACAAAATTTGAACTGGCTAGTAGCTGGCTAGCAAGTAGCAGGCTAGTAGTACACTAGTTTCCGAAAGATGTTCAGAGTTCTTTTTTGTTCATGTGTGCATTTGCTAAATTACACATCTTTTTGACTAATGCTTCCATTCTATGTCAATGCCTCTTCTCTCACAAAAAGAAAAAAATACAAAAAATACACAAATGCACACACAATAGATGGTGGTGTCTGATTAATTACTGAGATCTTATGGCACCACTTCCATTTTAGTGCTGTTTATAGTTCATGTGTGCACTTGCTAGATTGCACATCTTTTTTTGTACCTTTCCGCCTGTAATAGGACATTCATAGATTGTTTTTGTTCTTGACATTGAAATGTTCACTGTGTGCACTTTCACTGAAGATGTTGAAAAAACAAGTTGTTAATATTTTTGTGATATTCTGTGTAAAAGATTAACTGTCTTTAGTTCAGACAGGACCACTTGAGTCAAAAATAGCAGACATTTGTCAAATATATTCAAATTTTATTTGCATTATTGTTAAAGTTACATTTGGCGGTATGGCTCTGTTCTGAGTTACCCATCAGTTTCATGAGCTCCATGAAAGCTAGTCAGGGAACAGCAGCAGCTTCTGGGGACATCTCCCATTAACTGGGAAAGCAGCAAAAACAAATCCCCCATGAGAACAGAGCATACATCAATGACAACAGAATGACACTGATTAAGTTAAACAGAAGTTAAAGGAGGAGCTAGGGGAGGAGGTGGGTTGCAAGCATGCAGTGGAAGCAGTCAAGCAAGCACACTGAAAAATGACTTTAAATACGGCGCCCTGTTTGATAGGAACTAATTGAGTGCTTAGAAATCAGATCAGCTGTTAGGTCTGGATAGGTATCAGCTGATAGCTGAGCTTGACTACGCGGCCTGCCTGAACTGACGCTGAACGCTATATTTCAGACAGGACCACTTGAGTCAAAAATAGCAGACATTTGTCAAATATATTCAAATTTTATTTGCATTATTGTTAAAGTTACATTTGGCGGTATGGCTCTGTTCTGAGTTACCCATCATTTTCATGAGCTCAATGAAAGCTAGTCAGGGAACAGCAGCAGCTTCTGGGGACATCTCCCATTAACTGGGAAAGCAGCAAAACAAATCCCCCCAAACAGACCATACCAGGCAATCATCCCTGGCTCTTCTTGCTAATTGAAGAGCCAGTAGAGGATTAAATGAGCGTTTCAAAAGCCAATCTTATTTAGTTGAAAAGTATGACCCAATAGATCTACGTGGAGCTAGCAAGAGGAAAGAAGCTAGAGCTAATAAGGCTGTAAAATTAAAAATAAGCCCATTAGTAATTGAAGCAATGTTTATTTCAACTACAGATCACAAGCATCACTCATAGCTTTCTGAGCCTCAAGAATGGCTCGAGTATCTGGCCGGAGGTACCGTTCATAAGCTGCCGAAGACCATCTCCCCATAGCTTTAAGGGTAGAAACGGGAGTAGAGGAAGCTGCAGTTGTAGCAGCCCCTATGCGCAATGAATGAGCCGAATAACGCTCTGGGGGAAGGCCGCAGTATTCGCAAAGCAGGCGGAAACGGGATGCAAACCAAGCTCTAGACATAGACTTTCCCTCCTCCGTTGTAAATAATGGATCCTCCGGACGAGCTTGTGAACGACTCCTCAGATAAGCCAACATAGATGACAGAGGACAAAAAGCAGAGTTAGTTTCAGAAACATAAACAAAAGATCCTTCTCTATTTCTATCGGTTTTTGAGTGTTTTAGAAATAGGGTGAAGTGGTGAGAAAAAATTGAAACATCAGATATAGTGAGGTCATGTGCCGGATTAAAGTAGCCTGTGCGTGTTGAAAACTCGCCACCTCTGAGAAAGCCATAGAAAGCCGTAAGCAATACAGATTCTAACAACATATCAGAATAAATCCCAAAACATCCCTCTCTCAGACGTGATATTAATTTTTTAAGAAGTGGAAGTGTGAGAGGGAGACGATGATCATTGCCTTTTGGTTTCTCTTTTTTGAGTCCATTAAGCAGGAGACGAATTGATGAATTTTCGAGCAAGCTGATGGTGGATGGATCCAAGCAGCGCAGGTGGAACTGAATGCCGGCGATTTTGCTTTTGATGGATGAAGGCTGCATTTTTTGGGACTCATAACAGTGTACTATAAAAGCACTAACATATGAAACATTGACAGGAAATACATCTACAGAGAAGGTGGCACAGAAAGAACAAAAATGAGACCAAGCAGTGTCGTACATTTTTAATGTTGATGTTGCTAAACCACTGCGCATGTACTTGGCTGCTGAATGTAAATAAGATTGAAAGGTCATGTCTAATCTATCACGGTTTGGCTGAAAGGAGGGCACACCAAGCTGGCTGACGCGGACCCTGGGCACAGGAGGTGGAATTTCTGAAATTCAAATCGAGAAAGAGAATCAGCAATTTGATTGTTTAAGCCTGGAATATGAGCAGCACGAAAAATGAAGTTATTCATGATCGATAACCAAGTAAGGCGCCTTACGAATCTGTTAATAAATGGAACCGATGAGCGACCTTTGTTAATGATATTAACAGTTGCTTCATTGTCACAAAAAAAACAGAATTTGTTTTCTAGACCATTGTTTGCCCCACAGAATACAAGCTATCACTATGGGATATAATTCCAACAGAGCGGTGGACATGTTATTATCAGGCACGGATAGCAGCTCCTTTGGCCATTTACTAGCAAACCAATTACCATTAAACCCCCCCCCCAAAACCGACGGAAGGCGCAGCATCTGTATACAATTTAAGGGCTGCAGAAGACTCAAGATCATCATAATGAAAAAAGGAAATGCCATTCCAATTTTCAAGGAGCAAAGACCAGAACCTAAGATCGGATCTGCAGCCTTCATCTAATGCTGGGTACACACCAAAAGATTTTTTACATCTTATAAGATTTTCAAAATGTGATAGACCACAAACATGAGGACAAAAAAATCCTAGATTTAAGCATTTTGCTCCTATAGTGTGTGGTGTGCCATGATGTGAGAAAGACAGCACACCACACACAAACAGATTTTCAACCAGATTCTCGACTGTGAACATAGGAAATCTCGCAAAATCTCACGAGACTTCAGAATAAGCATGTCGGATGATATGCAAGAAGAAATTATCATGATAGTGTTTGGAATGATTTTCACAGAAAATTCACATAAAAAAAAAAACATTGTACCCACCATAACCTTTTATACAGAAATATATTCATTCTTTATTGTCTTTATTTATTCTTTATTGTATTTATTGTCTCTTTAGAAAAAGTTAGCCTAATTAATCCCTCACTGAACCCTTATAACACTCAGCTTCCTGCATGTGTGCGTGTGTGTGTGTGTGTGAGAATGACCGTTTTCCCATCATCTCACTTTCTGATTGGATATTGTTTTGTTTCACGTGATAATCTCCAGAACGTGCGCGCGTTTGTCCTCGGGGTTCCCCCCACACATCAGGATTTCTGATCGTAAATATTAAACATGTTGAATATTTACGATTCGCGATCGGGGCGGCTCCGACGTTCTTCCGAGCAGGTTCGGACACTCTTAACACACCTCACACCAAGGGAAAATCTGATAAAATAATCTGTTGAACCATCAAGATAATCGGGACATAGCTAGGATTGTCGGAAGGGGGGAAATCGGACCAAAATCAGCCCGATTATCTTTTGGTGTGTACCCAGCATAAGGTAACTATGTCCTTAAGATCTTTAACTGATTTGGATAGATCGAGGAGTCTGGCAATAAAAGACCTGCCTTGTGGAATTATACGCATCGCGAAATTAAGATGGCCTAGAAGAGAAAGCAAATCTCTTTTTGAAAAAGAAATTGACATCTGAGCATTTCTCATGATTTCTCTAATGCGATTTAATTTCTCAAGGGGCAACGAGGCTTGCATTAAGTTAGAATCTAATGTAATGCCTAAAAACTCAATAACTTTAAGAGGGCCTAAAGTTTTTTCCTCCGAAAGGGGGACACCCAATTCGGTGAAAGTGTGTTTTAACGCCGAAATGCATCTTTCTGGCTTTGCATTTTTATGATCCACAAGCAAAAAATCGTCTAAAAGATGGAGCACGTGCGGTAATTTGCAGTTATTAAGAAGAATCCAACATAGTGCCTCTGATAGTGTATCAAATATTTTTGGAGTACTGCGACAGCCAAAAGTGAGCCTGACCGAAAAATATAATTTTTCCCTCCATTTAACGCCAAATAAATGCCACTGCGATGGATGTAAAGGCATGACTTTGAAGGCGTCTGAAATATCTGCCTTTGCGAGCCATGCACCCCTACCTGCTATTTTAATGAATTTAATTGCATCATCAACAGTTGCGTAAAACAGAGAAAACGGAGCTAGAGGAATAAGACTGTTGATACTTTGAGCAGCGTCATTATGGGGGGCAGACAAGTCAATAATTAAGCGCTTCTTCCCTGAATATTTTCGGGTAGCAATCCCTATAGGATTAATCCGACAAGTTGAGAAAGGAGATTTATCAAAAGGCCCAATCATGAATCCTTTCTTAACTTCCTTTTCCAACAAAGAATCAACAATTTCAGGTTCCTTAACAGCAGAAAGCAAATTATTACAGTAAAAAGAATGATTAGGTAACCATAATAATCTTGCAAAAAAACCTTGAACAAGTCCCGTTAATAAATAATTGACGAAGCAGTGGTTAGGATGATTTTTCAGTGCCTGTCCCAGCTTTGGAACATTAATTGGGGTTGATGGCTTTATTTCTTTTTCTCCTTTTTCATAAAGCGGGTTCGTCTTGGGCACACAGATTTTGGGTGGCTGTCCCCATAGTAACTACAAGCATGAACATATTTACAATTATAAAACTTGCAAACATTTTCATTAAAATTATAGCACAATGGAGTAGCAAATGGTGTTACCTTAGAGTCAACAGTTTGAAAGCCAGGCTTAGAGGGTGGAGGAGACACAGATTTTGGGCATAGATTGAGAGTGTGAGAATGAGAGCCACAAATTGAGCAGGAGAGAGCTTGATGACCAGTGAAATGTCTGCTTATGAGGGTTAAGTCGACTACTGACCAGTCCAGTCTCTGGTTAAAACGTTGAATAAACATAGCAGCTTTTGCAGAGAATGATTTGTGATAGTCGTAGAAGAGGGTTCCTCCATAAGTCAAAGCCAAATCAGAAATAATTGCTAAATAAGTGTCCAGCTCAGCTCTACGAGACGGATAGATTTCACATATGACATCTCTGAAAACCCCAAATGCCACATTAAATTCCGCTAGTGTTAACATTTTTGAAAGCCGGGGATCGCTATCTTTAAGCATAACAGACACGTCGCCGCAATCAACAACACGCTTCTCACTCATTTCTGAGCACAGCAATATTTTCACAAGATTGACATCATTACCTGCGATGATTTGGCTTCTTAACTGATGAGAAATCGCAGCCGCTGGCGGAAAGAATGGAGAGCCTGTGGTCACGGGAACTGCACTTCCCATCGTTCTCCGTGGTATAGTCACCGAATTGATGACGTCATCATCCTGCTGATGCGTAAACACGGGCAGCCGTGCCATGGCCGATGAGGAGTTCTCGGAAGACTGGCCGGAGAAGAGAAGATTTGTCGAGGACCTAGAAGTTGAACCGGACTCCAGAGCCTGAATTCTGGAGTTCGTGTCGGAGAGCGAAAGCTGAATGTTGGACAATGCCGACAACACTGGGTCGTTGCTTTGAACTGAAGAAGAGTAGACCGCTCGGGTTGAGACGGCTGGACCACCTGCCCGCTTGGGTGCAACATCAGCAGATGGAGTGGAAGCCGGGTCGAGGTTCTTCCTCTTCTGCGCCTGTTTCCTGCCGGAGAATGGAGGAGGAGGAGGAACATCTGCTGCTGGGACGTCAATTTTTTCACAGAGCAAAGCAAACAGTTCCTTATGCGTAGCTCCAGTCGGTGCCGGGATATCGTGTCTATACAAGGTTTCCAGTAACTTCGCCAGTGGCCAGTCAATGATGCTAGGAGGACTATATGTTTTATTTGCCAGACGAGAGCTCCGACGGACAGAAGCGTTGCTTTCGTCTTGAAAGGCTTCCTCTGCTTGATTTATTTGTTGCTGGGTTTCTTCGATGGATTCAACTTGCCATTGGTCTTCCTCATTTGCGGCAGTAGACATGGTCAGCAGTTGGGTGAGTAACGATACAGCAAAATACACGAGTAATCGCATATTTTTTTTTTTTTTTTGCAAGAAGCTGTGCTTTGTAAGCATGCAGTGGAAGCAGTCAAGCAAGCACACTGAAAAATGACTTTAAATACGGCGCCTTGGTTGATAGGGACCAATTGAGTGCTTAGAAATCAGATCAGCTGTTAGGTCTGGATAGGTATCAGCTGATAGCTGAGCTTGACTACGCGGCCTGCCTGAACTGACGCTGAACGCTATATAAATGTTCATTTATAATTTTATTTATTTATTTATTTTTCCAAATCATATATATATGGTGATGTTCTCTAATTTCAAAATCAACATTTGAATAAATATCTTATTACTGTGTGTCTGCCTATATATTATTTCATGAATTTCTGTTATTCATATAACAAGGAAAATGCATAATAGAACATAAATATTGATAGATTAAAGGTTTGCAGTAATTTTATAATTGTATTTTTGCAAACCGTAAGTGGTAGGCTAATGAAGCCGATTCGGTGGGGGACATACCCTTACGAAAAAGTACTATAGGAATCTTATAGTATTTTGGGACAAAACAGTAATCTTATAGGAATACTATAGTAATTTGGGACATAGCCTACTACAGAAGTACGATAAGACTAACATTTTCTGTCATTTAACGTCGGTCATCCTCATTAATGTATTTTAAATTGTTTTCATGTTTAGATATGACGGCCAGAAAAAATTAAGTTATGTTAAGTTTTTGTTATGTTAAGTTGGTTCAGTGCCATTGACTCCCATTATTTTTCGGCGTTTTCCTTCAGTTTTCAGTCCATAATGGCGGCCGCGCCGTCACGTCATGGGGGCAACTGTTGCTATGGAGCGTTCTATTGAGTTTCGCCTCTTGGGCTTCTATCATAGACAGTAGAAGAAATGGATGTCACGGGGTGACAAACAGCCCCGGATCAATTCCCCTCTGGAGAATTGTTCCCGTCGGGACGTTTTCACCGTAACACCATCCCCGGACCTGTATGAGTGTTTGTCGTCATGACAACTAAACGGCAGATTGGTGACAGGTGTAAGGGCTTCACGTTGAGTGTTTGATTGAGACCACTCCCGCTTCTTGACAGGATAAAAACACACAAGGAAGAGAAGGCTGCGTTGTGCTGTATGGTGCGGGGTTGTGCTGTGTGGTGCGGTGCCATGCTGTGGTGTTGCGCTGTTCTTCTGCCCCGTTGATCTGGATTGTTCTTCCCCCTGATCGTTGTTGGCTTCTCTCCCGTGGGGATTTGTGTATGGAACTGCAGTTGAGGGGTTGTCTTGAAGGAAAAGGAGTGTTATTTGAGAGGACTCGGGGACGGCCAAGAGGAATGAAATTCGCTGACTGAGCTGGGGAAGAGAAAGATGAGTAGTTATCAAACTGAATCTCATAACTGCATGTGTTCTACACTAAATTGGGTATTGGATTGAAGTGCTTGGAGCATGTGTACACCCTTCACCGAGTGAAATATTGATTCCTGTTGATTTCCTCATCTCCTCTCCCCGATTGGAGTCCAGCAGAGTGAAGTCCGTCTGTGACCGTGAAGACAAATCTCTCGAGTGTTCTGTCCGCCCCTGGCGATCATCAGTCGGGTAGACCAGGATCTGTGGGTGAGTGCTGGCCTTATGCGCACTAGAAGAGTGGAATTGCAGTGTGTAAATTGACGTTTCCCCTCACGAATACATGTTTAGAGTTGGATTGCAGTGTGTGTGTGTGGAAGAATACCTGTTATTGCCCCGCAACTGCCCATGTGCCCTGGGGATCTACTATTTACCGTGAGAGCTGAGTGAGATTGCTTACATCTACGTGCGGTGTCTAGAAAGAAGAACCTCTGCGAGACAACATCACCCCACGTGAGAACTGTACACTGCTGTTGAGGTTGATTCTGTTTGTCCTAGAGAAGCCCCGTTCAGCCTGCGACTGAGTCTGCTGCAACCCTAAGCCTATCTGCATGGTGTGAAGTTATCTGTCCCCTGCAACACACGTGAGAACTGTATACTGCTGTTGAAGTTGATTCTGTCTGTCCTAGAGAAGCCCCGTTCAGCCTGCGACTGTGAGTCTGCTGCAGCCCTAAGCCTACCTGCAGGGTGTGAAGTTATCTGTCCCCTGCAACACACGTGAGAACTGTATACTGCTGTTGAAGTTGATTCTGTCTGTCCTAGAGAAGCCCCGTTCAGCCTGCGACTGTGTCTGCTGCAACCTTAAGCCTACCTGCATGGTGTGAAGTTATCTGTCCCCTGCAACACACGTGAGAACTGTACACTGCTGTTGAAGTTGATTTTGTCTGTCCTAGAGAAGCCCCGTTCAGCCTGCGACTGTGAGTCTGCTGCAGCCCTAAGCCTACCTGCATGGTGTGAAGTTATCTGTCCCCTGCAACACACGTGAGAACTGTACACTGCTGTTGAAGTTGATTCTGTCTGTCCTAGAGAAGCCCCGTTCAGCCTGCGACTGTGAGTCTGCTGCAACCTTAAGCCTACCTGCATGGTGTGAAGTTATCTGTCCCCTGCAACACATGTGAGAACTGTACACTGCTGTTGAAGTTGATCCTGTCTGTCCTAGAGAAGCCCCGTTCAGCCTGCGACTGAGTCTGCTGCAACCTTAAGCCTACCTGCATGGTGTGAAGTTATCTGTCCCCTGCAACACACGTGAGAACTGTACACTGCTGTTGAAGTTGATTCTGGCTGCCCTAGAGAAGCCTCGTTCCGCCTGCGACTGTGAGTCTGCTGTAACCCTGAGCCTATCTGCATGGTGTGAAGTTATCTGTCCCCTGCAACACACGTGAGAACTGTGCACTGCTGTTGAAGTTGATTCTGGCTGTCCTAGTGAAGCCCCGTTCCACTTGCGACTTGGAGTCTGCTGCAGCCGAGCCTTGATCTCTCTACTCACCTGTGATACTCACCTGTCCAACGCTCTCCCACTGTGAGTCTGACGCCAGTCTGTGGAGGAAGTTATCTCCATTCTCCCTACTCACCCGTGATACTCCCCTGTCCAACGCTCTCCCACTGGGAGTCTCGACGGTTCATACCCGCGGCGGTGCTGCTCTGGGTCCCTGGGAAGGAGAGGACAAGGAATTTTAGACTAGGACCTCCTAATTGCTTTTTAATACAAAATAAAGTTGTTATTCCTTTTACTCCTGCCTCTTGCCTCCTCCTTTGATACGCTCCTCTGGGTGATAGTGGGTTAGGGGTGGGGGCAGTCTGGTTTGGCCCACCCCGACCTGTGACAGACATTTGGCGTAGTCGGCAGGATTCACCTTGAGTTGAACGGTCAGAGGCCGAGAGGGCAGAGGGGGAAGAGCCTGGGAATCGGTAACCCGTCATGCCAATTTTCATGGGTGCTCCATGGGCCCCACGACCTGAAGCCCCCCGCTCGCCACTTCGACGTTCTCAGCGGGAGAATCGGGGCCAGCCTCCAGCCAGGTACGGAGACTGGGTGTTGGGAGACCGTTCTCGGGACTAGAACGGTTTGGCGGGGGGGTATGTCACGGGGTGACAAACAGCCCCGGAACAATTCCCCTCTGGAGAATTGTTCCCGTCGGGACGTTTTCAGCGTAACACCATCCCCGGACCTGTATGAGTGTTTGTCGTCATGACAACTAAACGGCAGATTGGTGACAGGTGTAAGGGCTTCACGTTGAGTGTTTGATTGAGACCACTCCCGCTTCTTGACAGGATAAAAACACACAAGGAAGAGAAGGCTGCGTTGTGCTGTATGGTGCGGGGTTGTGCTGTGTGGTACGGTGCCATGCTGTGGTGTTGCGCTGTTCTTCTGCCCCGTTGATCTGGATTGTTCTTCCCCCTGATCGTTGTTGGCTTCTCTCCCGTGGGGATTTGTGTATGGAACTGCAGTTGAGGGGTTGTCTTGAAGGAAAAGGAGTGTTATTTGAGAGGACTCGGGGACGGCCAAGAGGAATGAAATTCGATGACTGAGCTGGGGAAGAGAAAGATGAGTAGTTATCAAACTGAATCTCATAACTGCATGTGTTCTACACTAAATTGGGTATTGGATTGAAGTGCTTGGAGCATGTGTACACCCTTCACCGAGTGAAATATTGATTCCTGTTGATTTCCTCATCTCCTCTCCCCGATTGGAGTCCAGCAGAGTGAAGTCCGTCTGTGACCGTGAAGACAAATCTCTCGAGTGTTCTGTCCGCCCCTGGCGATCATCAGTCGGGTAGACCAGGATCTGTGGGTGAGTGCTGGCCTTATGCGCACTAGAAGAGTGGAATTGCAGTGTGTAAATTGACGTTTCCCCTCACGAATACATGTTTAGAGTTGGATTGCAGTGTGTGTGTGTGGAAGAATACCTGTTATTGCCCCGCAACTGCCCATGTGCCCTGGGGATCTACTATTTACCGTGAGAGCTGAGTGAGATTGCTTACATCTACGTGCGGTGTCTAGAAAGAAGAACCTCTGCGAGACAACATCACCCCACGTGAGAACTGTACACTGCTGTTGAGGTTGATTCTGTCTGTCCTAGAGAAGCCCCGTTCAGCCTGCGACTGTGAGTCTGCTGCAGCCCTAAGCCTACCTGCAGGGTGTGAAGTTATCTGTCCCCTGCAACACACGTGAGAACTGTATACTGCTGTTGAAGTTGATTCTGTCTGTCCTAGAGAAGCCCCGTTCAGCCTGCGACTGTGTCTGCTGCAACCTTAAGCCTACCTGCATGGTGTGAAGTTATCTGTCCCCTGCAACACACGTGAGAACTGTACACTGCTGTTGAAGTTGATTTTGTCTGTCCTAGAGAAGCCCCGTTCAGCCTGCGACTGTGAGTCTGCTGCAGCCCTAAGCCTACCTGCATGGTGTGAAGTTATCTGTCCCCTGCAACACACGTGAGAACTGTACACTGCTGTTGAAGTTGATTCTGTCTGTCCTAGAGAAGCCCCGTTCAGCCTGCGACTGTGAGTCTGCTGCAACCTTAAGCCTACCTGCATGGTGTGAAGTTATCTGTCCCCTGCAACACATGTGAGAACTGTACACTGCTGTTGAAGTTGATCCTGTCTGTCCTAGAGAAGCCCCGTTCAGCCTGCGACTGAGTCTGCTGCAACCTTAAGCCTACCTGCATGGTGTGAAGTTATCTGTCCCCTGCAACACACGTGAGAACTGTACACTGCTGTTGAAGTTGATTCTGGCTGCCCTAGAGAAGCCTCGTTCCGCCTGCGACTGTGAGTCTGCTGTAACCCTGAGCCTATCTGCATGGTGTGAAGTTATCTGTCCCCTGCAACACACGTGAGAACTGTGCACTGCTGTTGAAGTTGATTCTGGCTGTCCTAGTGAAGCCCCGTTCCGCTTGCGACTTGGAGTCTGCTGCAGCCGAGCCTTGATCTCTCTACTCACCTGTGATACTCACCTGTCCAACGCTCTCCCACTGTGAGTCTGACGCCAGTCTGTGGAGGAAGTTATCTCCATTCTCCCTACTCACCCGTGATACTCCCCTGTCCAACGCTCTCCCACTGGGAGTCTCGCCGGTTCATACCCGCGGCGGTGCTGCTCTGGGTCCCTGGGAAGGAGAGGACAAGGAATTTTAGACTAGGACCTCCTAATTGCTTTTTAATACAAAATAAAGTTGTTATTCCTTTTACTCCTGCCTCTTGCCTCCTCCTTTGATACGCTCCTCTGGGTGATAGTGGGTTAGGGGTGGGGGCAGTCTGGTTTGGCCCACCCCGACCTGTGACAGACATTTGGCGTAGTCGGCAGGATTCACCTTGAGTTGAACGGTCAGAGGCCGAGAGGGCAGAGGGGGAAGAGCCTGGGAATCGGTAACCCGTCATGCCAATTTTCATGGGTGCTCCATGGGCCCCACGACCTGAAGCCCCCCGCTCGCCACTTCGACGTTCTCAGCGGGAGAATCGGGGCCAGCCTCCAGCCAGGTACAGGAGACTGGGTGTTGGGAGACCGTTCTCGGGACTAGAACGGTTTGGCGGGGGGGTATGTCACGGGGGGACAAACAGCCCCCGAACAATTCCCCTCTGGAGAATTGTTCCCGTCGGGACGTTTTCAGCGTAACACCATCCCCGGACCTGTATGAGTGTTTGTCGTCATGACAACTAAACGGCAGATTGGTGACAGGTGTAAGGGCTTCACGTTGAGTGTTTGATTGAGACCACTCCCGCTTCTTGACAGGATAAAAACACACAAGGAAGAGAAGGCTGCGTTGTGCTGTATGGTGCGGGGTTGTGCTGTGTGGTGCGGTGCCATGCTGTGGTGTTGCGCTGTTCTTCTGCCCCGTTGATCTGGATTGTTCTTCCCCCTGATCGTTGTTGGCTTCTCTCCCGTGGGGATTTGTGTATGGAACTGCAGTTGAGGGGTTGTCTTGAAGGAAAAGGAGTGTTATTTGAGAGGACTCGGGGACGGCCAAGAGGAATGAAATTCGCTGACTGAGCTGGGGAAGAGAAAGATGAGTAGTTATCAAACTGAATCTCATAACTGCATGTGTTCTACACTAAATTGGGTATTGGATTGAAGTGCTTGGAGCATGTGTACACCCTTCACCGAGTGAAATATTGATTCCTGTTGATTTCCTCATCTCCTCTCCCCGATTGGAGTCCAGCAGAGTGAAGTCCGTCTGTGACCGTGAAGACAAATCTCTCGAGTGTTCTGTCCGCCCCTGGCGATCATCAGTCGGGTAGACCAAGATCTGTGGGTGAGTGCTGGCCTTATGCGCACTAGAAGAGTGGAATTGCAGTGTGTAAATTGACGTTTCCCCTCACGAATACATGTTTAGAGTTGGATTGCAGTGTGTGTGTGTGGAAGAATACCTGTTATTGCCCCGCAACTGCCCATGTGCCCTGGGGATCTACTATTTACCGTGAGAGTTGAGTGAGATTGCTTACATCTACGTGCGGTGTCTAGAAAGAAGAACCTCTGCGAGACAACATCACCCCACGTGAGAACTGTACACTGCTGTTGAGGTTGATTCTGTCTGTCCTAGAGAAGCCCCGTTCAGCCTGCGACTGTGAGTCTGCTGCAGCCCTAAGCCTACCTGCATGGTGTGAAGTTATCTGTCCCCTGCAACACACGTGAGAACTGTACACTGCTGTTGAAGTTGATTCTGTCTGTCCTAGAGAAGCCCCGTTCAGCCTGCGACTGTGAGTCTGCTGCAACCTTAAGCCTACCTGCATGGTGTGAAGTTATCTGTCCCCTGCAACACATGTGAGAACTGTACACTGTTGTTGAAGTTGATCCTGTCTGTCCTAGAGAAGCCCCGTTCAGCCTGCGACTGAGTCTGCTGCAACCTTAAGCCTACCTGCATGGTGTGAAGTTATCTGTCCCCTGCAACACACGTGAGAACTGTACGCTGCTGTTGAAGTTGATTCTGGCTGCCCTAGAGAAGCCTCGTTCTGCCTGCGACTGTGAGTCTGCTGTAACCCTGAGCCTATCTGCATGGTGTGAAGTTATCTGTCCCCTGCAACACACGTGAGAACTGTGCACTGCTGTTGAAGTTGATTCTGGCTGTCCTAGTGAAGCCCCGTTCCGCTTGCGACTTGGAGTCTGCTGCAGCCGAGCCTTGATCTCTCTACTCACCTGTGATACTCACCTGTCCAACGCTCTCCCACTGTGAGTCTGACGCCAGTCTGTGGAGGAAGTTATCTCCATTCTCCCTACTCACCCGTGATACTCCCCTGTCCAACGCTCTCCCACTGGGAGTCTCGCCGGTTCATACCCGCGGCGGTGCTGCTCTGGGTCCCTGGGAAGGAGAGGACAAGGAATTTTAGACTAGGACCTCCTAATTGCTTTTTAATACAAAATAAAGTTGTTATTCCTTTTACTCCTGCCTCTTGCCTCCTCCTTTGATACGCTCCTCTGGGTGATAGTGGGTTAGGGGTGGGTGCAGTCTGGTTTGGCCCACCCCGACCTGTGACATGGACACAGCGACCCCATTGGATTCAACAGAGACAAAGTGAAGCCAATTAGAAACTCTTACTTCCTGAGGGTCGAGCGTACTGCGCAGACTCCAACTGAGCTTGACGACGTAGATGTGACGTGAGCAACCCGTCTGTCTTCTAGTAGCTGTGCCAAGATCAATCTGAATCATTCCCTTCCGAATCTCTCAGAGACGGAGAGTGTGAGTACGAGCTGTCCATGAGCGAGGAGCAGGAGAAACTTTTAGTAGGTGTTTTGATTAATTACTTTGTCATTTTGCCTCCACGTCCCCCCGATCGCCCGTGAGCTTCTCCTCCTGTCCATACGGTAATCTCTCTAATGTGCGACAGAGAGTCGCGTGGCTATGACGCAATCGTTAGCCTATTTTTACAAAAATTGCTTCTACGGGGCCATAACGTAAGCTACAAGGTATTGAAGCCTTTTATACATTTTCGTGTTTCTTTAGAAATAAATAATGGACAAATGGAGTCTTTAAACGCCTCAGATGTAAAGTTATTCGCTGTCAAAGTGACGCCAAAATGAATGGGAGTCAATGGGATGCTAACAGCAGGTGATGGTCTGATAGCCAATGGCGGCGCCCGGGGGTACCTTCAAAATAATAGAAATCCATGCCCCCTGGCTTCTATACTCTTTGCCCACGCTAGCGTTTCTTCTTCTCTCCTCTTTCCATGTCCGTGGCAGCGCTAAGCAAGTCGGTAACAGCGTCACCTGCTGTTGTGGAGTGCGAATTACATGACTGTTTACAAGCATGTTTGTGGATCTAAAGGCATTTGTGTGTGGATCAGCAAGGCGGAAAATTAGTGCCAAAAGTCACGTGACAGTTTTTTGTACTTGTAGAATTTTGTTTTGTACTTGAAGGTTTTTTTTTTACTTGAAGGATTTTTTTTTTGTACTTGAAAGATTTTAGTTTGTACTTGGAGGACATTTTTGTCATTGAAGAAATACGTTTCTTTGTATATGTAAAACATACTGTATTTGTTTGATAGGTACGTTTTTTATTTGCAGAACAAAATGCATTAGTTTGTGAGTGATGTTTTGTATTTGCAAACTGTCACATGCCTGTCCTGTCTTGTGCTGCACAGGGGTGTTTTGTTATTTTGGGCCATGTGCTCGTGTCTATTGTCTAGCCCCTCCCATCTTGTTATCTGATTATTGGTTAATTTGTCCCACCTGTCTTTCTCGTTACCCTCCTTTGTTTGTTCCCCTATTGAGCCTCCTTGTGTTTGTAGTCTTGTGCTGGTTCGTTTGTCCGAGTTTCCCCGTTCCTGGAGTCCTGAGTTTTTGAGTTTTTGTACCTTGTCTGCATGTCACTAATAAACTAACTCTGCATTTGTATCCTCGACTCTCGTTTACCATTCCGTGACAGAACGAACCAGCCAAGTATGTGGATACAGCGGAGTGAGGTTTTTCCTCAGGGAGAGGGAGAAGGAGCCTCTATTTCCTTGCTGGAGTACTTTTCCAGATGCGCTCAAAGGACTTTGGAGGAGGAGAGTATCACGGCAGATGGCAGTCAGTGGAAGGGAAAGCCTTCGTCGCTGGTCCCGAAACGGAGGAGAGGTAGGAAGACTTCCTCCGTGCCCGTTCCAGTGGTCCCGAGTCCGGTGGTCCCGAAACGGAGGAGAGGTAGGAAGACTTCCTCCGTGCCTGTTCCAGTGGTCCCGAGTCCGGTGGTCCCGAGTCCGGTGGTCCCAGTTCCAGTGGTCCTGAAATGGAGGAGGAGAAAGAAGACTTCCTCCATGCCTGTTCCAATGGTCCCGAGTCCGGTGGTCCCGAAACGGAGGAGGAGAAGGAAGACTTCCTCCATGCCTGTTCCGGTGGTCCCGAGTCCGGTGGTCCCGAGTCCGGTGGTCCTGAGTCCGGTGGTCCCAGTTCCGGTGATCCCGAAACGGAGGAGGAGAAAGAAGACTTCCTCCATGCCTGTTCCAATGGTCCCGAGTCCGGTGGTCCCGAAACGGAGGAGGAGAAGGAAGACTTCCCCCATGCCTGTTCCGGTGGTCCCGAGTCCGGTGGTCCCGAGTCCGGTGGTCCCAGAATTCCCAATCATCAGTCCTGCCATGGCCAGGAGGGCTGTGCATCTCTTCTATGCAGTAACGGTATTGCATGCGTGGAGGAGACACAGTGGGTCTGCCGAGCCTGTGTCTTCGGACAAGATGGCTGCCGCCGAACCTGTTCAGATCACGTCTGCCCAGCCAGAGACTGTTCACGAGCCTATGTCTTCGGACAAAATGGCTGCCGCCGCCGAGCCTGTTCACGCCATGCCTGCCGAGCCTGTGTCTTCGGACAAGATGGCCGCCGCCGAGCCTGTTCACGTCACGCCTGCCGAGCCTGTGTCCCCTGACAAGATGGCCGCCGTCGATCCTGTGTCTGTTCCTGAGCCTGAGCCGGTGGCGTCTGTTCCTGAGCCTGAGCCGGTGGTGCCAGTTCCAGTGGTACCAGTTCCAGTGGTGCCAGTTCCAGTGCCTGAGCCGGTGGTGCCAGTTCCAGTGCCTGAGTCGGTGGTGCCAGTTCCTGTTCCTGAGCCGGTGGTGTCTGAGCCGGTGGTGTCTGTTCCTGAGCCGGTGCCTGTTCCCTGGCCGCCCGAGGGGTCGTCTCCGCCCTGGCCGCCCGAGGGGTCGTCTCCGCCCTGGCCGCCAGATGGACTGTCGTCTCCGCCCTGGACTCCCGAACTTTGTGTGCCTCCCTGGCCTTCTGAACTGTCCATTCCCCTTGTCACGCCCTGGTCTGTCCCTCCCGTCCCGCCCTGGTCTGTCCCTCCCGTCCCACCCCGCCCTGGTCTTATGGAGCGTCTGGTAGCCGCTCCGTAGGGAGGGGGTAATGTCACATGCCTGTCCTGTCTTGTGCTGCACATGGGTGTTTTGTTATTTTGGGCCATGTGCTCGTGTCTATTGTCTAGCCCCTCCCATCTTGTTATCTGATTATTGGTTAATTTGTCCCACCTGTCTTTCTCGTTACCCTCCTTTGTTTGTTCCCCTATTGAGCCTCCTTGTGTTTGTAGTCTTGTGCTGGTTCGTTGTCCGTGTTTCTTGTTTCCTGGAGTTCCTGACTTTTTGTGTTTGTACCGTATCTGCATGTCACTAATAAACTAACTCTGCATTTGTATCCTCGACTCTCGTTTTCCATTCCGTGACACAAACCACACTGAGTTTGTTTGTGAATCGTTGGGTGTGTGTAAAACACGTTTTGTGTGTGTGTGAGGTTTTGGCATGATTCTAACTCCACAGATTTTGCCCATCTCAAACAAGCCTATTACTGACCACTGCTCTCACCTGTCATGAGGTGTTGTTTCCATGACGACCAAACATTGTCATTATAACCACCACAGGCTATAATTAACTGACAATCTTACATCAAACATAGAAACTAAGTGTCATTTTACAATGATATTAAACCGCTGATGTGTTTGCTGTGAGAGTATATAGGCCTCAAATGGTTTGATTTTTATTTGATATTTTCAAACTTTTTTAGGAAATTTGGTTCTCAGATGAGTTTTTTCCTGCATACAGCAGCATAACTTTCTTTCTCTACTAATCATCTCTGGCAGTAAATGCCCATCACAGGAGTGTTAATGTGTGTGTTTTCTATAAAGACACACCCTGATTGTTCTAAACATATTTGACTGATGATGAAGTACAGAATGTGCTGAGAATCAGGTTTGATCGGATAAGAGGAAAACACAAACTCTTCTGTGTGGACAATAGATGACGTGGGTGATGTCATCTATTGATGTCATTCTTCTTCAGTGTTGAGTCGGTTCAGATCTGTGAGCTCAGTCATGTGTTCCTCAGTAAATCATCTCTACATGGACGTCTCTCTGCTCAGGGTCAGTCACGCTGGAACAGATCCTCCACAAACACCTTTACTACATATTAGCAGCTTACTGATGCAAGAACTAAAGAACTAGCTGCAAACAAATTGTCATCTGCAATGGTGAAAGTCTCAAATTGGTTGAATGAGTCTTGTTTGTCTCTAAATGTAAGTAAAACTGTATGCACGTATTTCACTGCACGAAAACAAAACTCTGTGAATCCAGATATCATATTTAATGGTGAAGCAATCAAATTTGTGACACATGTTAAATATTTAGGAATAATCATAGACCAACACCTGTCTTTTAAAAAGCAAGTAAAAAGGGTTATAAATAATGTTAAATTCAATTTGAATAATTTTAAAAACATCAGGCACCAGCTCTCTGAATCAGCTGCACTTCTTTTAGTACATACTCTGATTCTCCCTCACTTGTCGAATTGTATAACAACTTGGTCACAAGCAGATGCAACTACACTTAAGCCTGTGTACTCCCTTCATAAACAAATCATGAAAGTGTTAGATAAAAAACCAAGGGATTACCATCACTGTACTATTTTGAAAAGGTTACATTTTTTAAGTTTTTATAATTTTGTATTTTATACTGATGTGTGCCTGATGTACAAAATTATTCATAATCTTGCTCCACCCCCTCTTCAGGGATGCGTGACCCATAACGGAAGTGCAGGTAGGACTAGGGCATCGGCCAGGGGAGACTTGGTACCGCAGTACAGAAAATCAGCCTTTGGGCAAAAAGCTTTTTCAGTTAGAGTAGTGGGGTTGTGGAATTCCGTACCTATAAACATTCGAAGCCTCAATAGCTTTTCAATTTTTAAAAATAAGCTTAAGTACTGGCTACTATCACAACAGATCTGCAACCACTAATGACTGTGTGACTGTACATTATCTGTTTTAAATTTTATATTCCTGGACTTGTAGCTTATGTATTGTGATGTTTTATGTGGTGTATATGTAATGTATGTTATTTTATTTGTTTACCTGCCCAGGGACAGCAGATGTAAACTAGCTATTAGCTAATTCTGGTGCAATTACTTTTAATTGTGCATTGTCCCTGTAAAAATAAACAATAAAATGAAATGAAATGAAATGACTGATATAACCTGAAGTAAACATATTAGTACATGTGTTACTAAGCTGTTGTTACCTAAAACTATAATATCTTTCTGAGATTGTATGATGTAATAATATTTAATCTGACTATAATGACTAGAATAACCAGCCCTATGAATTACAGTCCTGTACCTCGAGCTCCTCAAACTCAGTGCAGAATGACTCTTAACCCTATAAAGCTGCTGTATTATACTCCATACATGATCAACACTTCACTGATAAACCTGTCAATCTCCTCCAGTCCGTCTGTGTCTGACTGATCGTTAACACTCTTTTATCAAGTCAAACTCAAATCTGCTGTCAAATCACTGATTTTATCAAGTAAATGTGAGAATAACTTTGATATTGTTAGTAATATTTCAGCTGGACTGAAGCAGCTTTACTTGATCATCATTTATTATAAAAATCAGGTTTTGTTGTAGCCGTTTGTCTATTATAACTGTTGTATTGGAGTTTATTTATTACAAGTTATGTATTTGTTTATTATTTGTATTATTTAGTATGTGCATATTTATATTTGTATTTGTATTACTTTAGTTGATTATGGTGCGCCTGTGGGGTTAGGAGTGTATACGTCACCGCGTGTGGGCGGAATAGCCCAATAGCTAAATAGCTAACCGTTGTTCCCTGAATCCACAGCCAACATCGAAAGGTCGACAGGGTTATTTCATCTCAATCATCATTGTATTGCATTATATTTAAAACTACAGAGCTTTGATCATAAAACTAAGCATTTAAATATTTTACTAAGACAGCATTGACATTTATATGCATTTTATGTTGATATGTGCTATTCTGTTATAAAGATCTCAATGATTTCCATTACAAGCATCAGAAACTCATATAAACATCATCATCTGCATATTTTTGCTCAGTTTGAGTCTCTGATTTAAATTGAGCTTTTTTTCCTCCATATTCTCACTATATCAGACTATATTAGCCATAAAAGCCTGAAGCATTCAAATATAATACAAAACATAAAACATTTTAGTCTAAATAAACTGGTCCATTCAAAAAAAAAAAAAGATTTCTCTGACTATTATATCATTAGTCAGGGTTAAAATATTAAAAGGATTGAACGAGTTTAATCCCTAAACCAGTGTCTTATATCAGCAGGTTATGACCATATAGACCACAGATTATTTTCATCATCATCATCACTCAAATATATTCAGAAGAATTAGAGTTTGACTATAGAGTATATCAGAGAGATGTCCTGTCCCAGAGGTAAATACATTCTTTCCATCATCATCATTCAAAGATGTTTATGAAAATGTGTGTGTCATGTAAGAGTTTCACTGTACAGAAAACGCCTCAGGTTACAGATGTAAGCCCGGTTCCCTGCAGAAGAAGATACACACAGCAACTTTGAGCAATATTGCTTGGCAACCTGTTTGGAACTCGCTTGGCATGTGTAGAACATGTAGAACAGCTGAGGGGGTTTAACTCCACATCGAGTCTAACAACGCCCTTTAGCTGCTCTACACTCACTGTAAATCACGGCTTCAAGGGCCTTATTGCTCACTCCCAGAGTTATTAGAGTTCACATTACTAGGACAATCTTAGGCAAAACATTACTTATTACTGATCAATGTTCTTCAGGTATTACAATGCCAATTACAATTTCAGCAAACAATGCCTTTCTGGCACATTCGACACATGTTTCATTAATGTAACAATATGCATTACAACAAATCATGACTGATGAATAAAAGAATACTGAGAGTCTTTTGACAAGAAACTGAAGCTGACGCTGTAAAAATCAATGTTTGCTTACAGTTTTTCTCGATTGTTTACACACATTTTCTGGTACTTGAGACACAATGAGCACAACATGTAACTCATTCACCAACCCCCTGAGCCAATTCTGCTAAACTACAAGCACAATTCCTGCTTTACACTCAAATTGCAGTTCTAAAACACACCTTTTTCAAAACACTACACACAATTCTCTGCTTTTGGCACAATTGTCATGCAGAAAATCTCTTGTTTTCACAAGGAACACACTGCCATTCAGATACACACACTGACTCTTCACATGGGCAAACACCCGTCACACAGTTTTACAATTAGCAATCAGAGCTTTAGCATAAAAGGGCAAAAGGTCAGCTCTTCAATGGATGCCAACATTTTTTATTACTGTAACTGTATACAGTAAATTATTCTGTTGTTTTGTATGTAGACCACTGTATGTCCTACTTTGTGTTCGTTGGGATGTACACTGTGTACATTGTTTTTGTGGGAAAAATAAAATATATTCGTTACCGTTTAGTTGTGTGTTCTGAGTATAAAAACAATATCCTCAGATATTTTACAACACAATTATGTATGTACTGTCTGTAGAAAGTGTAACACTGAACAAAAAAAGGCCTAAGTCAGTATGATGAATGAGAAGAAGTGTTTTACAGTCATCATAGTGTTTTACAGTGAGCACATCAGTGTTCAACTGGTTCTTATAAATGTCTATTCATGTGATGGTTTGTGTGTGTCATTTGAAAACAAAATACCATTTTGAGAAGAAATAACATTGTTTTGAATGTAAAGTTTCATTTTGCAGGAGAATTGAGGGGTTTTGCCCATTGTGTGTGTGTTTTTGGATTTGTGTGTAGAGTTCTGAGAATATGAGGCATGCTTTCAGAAAATGTGTGTAAACAATCGAGAAAAACTGTAATTTTGACTCTTAGAAAAACATATTTAACAGAAATAAGTAAAACAGTGAAAAAAAAGTGTTAACTTTAGGTTTACGGGTGACATTTAAACACTTTAATTAAAAAGAAGGTTGACTTTAGTGCAGCAACAAGCTTTAAGGGTTAGTTCACCCAATAATGTAAATTCTTTCATTTGCTCTCCCTCATGACCTTCCAAACCCATGAGACTTTGGTTAGACTTTGAAACACAAAATTAAGATTTTTTTTTTAATGAAATCTAGGAGATTTCTGTCCCTCCATTAAAAGTCCAGGTAAACAAATCTTAAAAGGTCCAAAACGGTTGAACATGTATAACTGCGCGTGACCATTCGACAATTTCACAATACTCATTTTTTTAAATTTAATCTATTAGGTTTAATAACTTTCTGTGCTAAAAAAGTTTTCGTTACTTAGTTAAACTCCGTAAGGTCAACAAACTTATTCAAAATAAGTTACAATCACTAAATTTTATTAGTAGGATCATCATACATTTTACAGAGTTGGTGTAGGAGTGTTGTGTAAGTTTCACTTTATAGGAAACAGAAACACTCAGTACTCACTGTATCTGTGGCCTCTAGAGAAACACAAGAACACAAATACAGAAACAGAGAAACTGCTCATTTATTAGCATGTAAGATGGCACATTAATAGCATCATTGGATTTTATGAACCAGTTTAGTTTGGACCCAGAGAACAGGGAACGTTCCCTCAAAGTTATGAACAGTCTTACAGTAACATCTGGTCTTTAATAATGTTCTCAAAACACTAGCACAAAAACATTATTTATACAGTTTCTTTTCTAACACGTTTTAGTTGGACGTTCGTCTGATGTTTTTTAAATGTTACTTCTTGTATCAGAACGTTCAGAGAACATTCAAGAACTAGATGTACCGCATTGCGGTACAAAATATGACCGCCGCTCAGGCCTGCACTGGCTTTCCACAAAAATAAATGACGTGGAGTAATTTGGCTGTATTGCGTGTTTATGTATATACCTAAAAAAAGTAATAGTATGTGCATGTCTGTCTGTGTGTGTGTGTGTGTGTGTGTGTGTGTGTGTGTGTGTGTGTGTGTGTGTGTATGTGTGTGTGTGTTTGTGTATGTGTGTGTCTGTGTGTGTGTGTGTGTGTGTGTCTGTGCGTGTATGTATGTGTGCGTACATGTGTGCACGTGTGTGTTTGTGTGTGTATGTCTGTGCATGTGGATTTGTATGTGTGTGTATGGGTGTGTGTCTGTGCGTGTGGATGTCAGTGTGTGTGCATGCTTGCGTTTCTTTGTATTCCTGCATGTGTGTGTGTGACAGTATCATCCTAAACCAGCAACCCTTCGCTCAACAGCACCATCTACAGGCCGATGAGTGTACAGTCACTAAATGTGCACATAAATGAATTTATTTTATACCCCCCATGGATGAAATTCTACAAAACTTAGCAGAGGATACCCCCAGAGGATGTCAAGTTAATCATACACATGAAATATGGTGCAGTTCTGAACATCTCCACTGAAGATAGGGGCGATTAAAGCAGAATAATATTGCATTTTCATTTTTTATGGGAGGGGCGCAAATCACAAATGAGTGATTATGGGCTAGGTTGATGTGGGCCCTTAAGAGCAACATACCATAAAAATTTCTTCATCCTCGTTGCCACGGTTCAGGTAGTTATTTAGGAAAAACTGCATTTTTTTGGGTTTGGGGGGGCCCAGCGCGGGGGGGGGAGTGGCCCCCGGGGACCAAACGAAATTTTTCCGTAGAAGTCTAGTGGGGCTACATGCCCACCAAATTTTATGTTCTCCGGTGCTTCGGTGTCCCTGGTATCGTTGACGAAAAATTTACGGGGGCCCCAGCTCAGGGGGGGAAGTGGCCCCCGGGGACCAAACGAAATTTTTCCATAAAAGTCTAGTAGACCAACATACCATAAAAATTTCTTCATCCTCGGTGCCACGGTTCAGGTAGTTATTTAGGAAAAACTGCATTTTTTGGGGTTTGGGGGGGCCCAGCGCGGGGGGGGAGTGGCCCCCGGGGACCAAACGAAATTTTTCCTTAGAAGTCTAGTGGGGCTACATGCCCACCAAATTTCATGTTCCCCGGTGCTTCAGTGTCCCTGGTATCGTTGACAAAAAATTTACGGGGGCCCCAGCGCGGGGGGGGGGGAAGTGGCCCCCGGGGACCAAACGAAATTTTTCCCTAAAAGTCTAGTAGACCAACATACCATAAAAATTTCTTTATCCTCGGTGCCACGGTTCAGGTAGTTATTTAGGAAAAACTGCATTTTTCTGGGTTTGGGGGGCCCAGCCCGGGGGGGGAGTGGCCCCCGGGGACCAAACGAAATTTTTCCTTAGAAGTCTAGTGGGGCTAAATGCCCACCAAATTTCATGTTCCCCGGTGCTTCGGTGTCCCTGGTATCGTTGACGAAAAATTTACGGGGGCCCCAGCGCGGGGGGGGAAGTGGCCCCCGGGGACCAAACGAAATTTTTCCGTAAAAGTCTAGTAGACCAACATACCATAAAAATTTCTTCATCCTCGGTGCCACGGTTCAGGTAGTTATTTAGGAAAAACTGCATTTTTTGGGGTTTGGGGGGGCCCAGCGCGGGGGGGGGGAGTGGCCCCCGGGGACCAAACGAAATTTTTCCTTAGAAGTCTAGTGGGGCTACATGCCCACCAAATTTTATGTTCCCCGGTGCTTCGGTGTCCCTGGTATCGTTGACGAAAAATTTACGGGGGCCCCAGCGCGGGGGGGGGGGGGGGGGGGAGTGGCCCCCGGGGACCAAACGAAATTTTTCCGTAAAAGTCTAGTAGACCAACATACCATAAAAATTTCTTCATCCTCGGTGCCACGGTTCAGGTAGTTATTTAGGAAAAACTGCATTTTTTTGGGGTTTGGGGGGGCCCAGCGCGGGGGGGGGAGTGGCCCCCGGGGACCAAACGAAATTTTTCCTTAGAAGTCTAGTGGGGCTACATGCCCACCAAATTTCATGTTCCCCGGTGCTTCGGTGTCCCTGGTATCGTTGACGAAAAATTTACGGGGGCCCCAGCGCGGGGGGGGGAAGTGGCCCCCGGGGACAAAACGAAATTTTTCCCTAAAAGTCTAGTAGACCAACATACCATAAAAATTTCTTCATCCTCGGTGCCACGGTTCAGGTAGTTATTTAGGAAAAACTGCATTGTTTTGGGTTTGGGGGGGCCCAGCGCGGGGGGGGGGGGGGGGGGGGGAGTGGCCCCCGGGGACCAAACAAAATTTTTCCTTAGAAGTCTAGTGGGGCTACATGCCCACAAAATTTCATGTTCCCCGGTGCTTCGGTGTCCCTGGTATCGTTGACGAAAAATTTACGGGGGCCCCAGCGCGGGGGGGGGGGGGAAGTGGCCCCCGGGGACCAAATGAAATTTGTCCGTAAAAGTCTAGTAGACCAACATACCATAAAAATTTCTTCATCCTCGGTGCCACGGTTCAGGTAGTTATTTAGGAAAAACTGCATTTTTTTGGGTTTGGGGGGGCCCAGCGCGGGGGGGGAGTGGCCCCCGGGGACCAAACGAAATTTTTCCTTAGAAGTCTAGTGGGGCTACATGCCCACCAAATTTCATGTTCCCCGGTGCTTCGGTGTCCCTGGTATCGTTGACGAAAAATTTACGGGGGCCCCAGCGCGGGGGGGGAAGTGGCCCCCGGGGACCAAACGAAATTTTTCTGTAAAAGTCTAGTAGACCAACATACCATAAAAATTTCTTCATCCTCGGTGCCACGGTTCAGGTAGTTATTTAGGAAAAACTGCATTGTTTTGGGTTTGGGGGGGCCCAGCGCGGGGGGGGGGAGTGGCCCCCGGGGACCAAACGAAATTTTTCCTTAGAAGTCTAGTGGGGCTACATGCCCACCAAATTTCATGTTCCCCGGTGCTTCGGCGTCCCTGGTATCGTTGACGAAAAATTTACGGGGGCCCCAGCGCGGGGGGGGAAGTGGCCCCCGGGGACCAAATGAAATTTTTCCGTAAAAGTCTAGTAGACCAACATACCATAAAAATTTCTTCATCCTCGGTGCCACGGTTCAGGTAGTTATTTAGGAAAAACTGCATTTTTTGGGGTTTGGGGGGGCCCAGCGCGGGGGGGGGGGGGAGTGGCCCCCGGGGACCAAACGAAATTTTTCCTTAGAAGTCTAGTGGGGCTACATGCCCACCAAATTTCATGTTCCCCGGTGCTTCGGTGTCCCTGGTATCGTTGACGAAAAATTTACAGGGGCCCCAGCGCATGGGGGGGGAGTGGCCCCCGGGGACCAAATGAAATTTTTCCGTAAAAGTCTAGTAGACCAACATACCATAAAAATTTCTTCATCCTCGGTGCCACGGTTCAGGTAGTTATTTAGGAAAAACTGCATTTTTTGGGGTTTGGGGGGGCCCAGCGCGGGGGGGGAGTGGCCCCCGGGGACCAAACGAAATTTTTCCTTAGAAGTCTAGTGGGGCTACATGCTCACCAAATTTCATGTTCCCCGGTGTTTCGGTGTCCCTGGTATCGTTGACGAAAAATTCAGTAAGGTGACGAAAAAAAAAAAAAAAAAACTTTGACAATCCCTATATGACCGCTTTCGCTAGCTACGCTAGCGGCGGTCATAATAATGTTCCATAATGCTTGAAGAATGATACGATGAAATGTTCCCTTAACGTTCACATAACCAAGAGAAATTTTGTTAGCTGAGGAAAGTTGAGGGTTTGCGTTGGTGAAAACTTTTTCTTCGTCGAAGCAAGAAACCAGGAGACGTTGGGGATCACGTTCAAACAAAGTTATTCTTTATTGAGGACTTCGCGTTGACGCGGCTGCAGTTCTTCCCAAATCAGTCTGGCTAACATACTTTACATGGTTTCTTTATAGGCCTTTCAGTGGGCTGTCCTTAAAGGTGCTAAACATACACACAGCCTTAGAGGTAACCACTAAATCTAATCATCTAAAGACAATAGAGGCAATTGCCCCCAACTGAGACAATGGTACCCCCCCCAAATGGCATACACAACAAATGGTCACGAGACCTTAGACTAGGTAACATTCACACCCAGTTCAATTCTTAGTTGTAAGATCAAAGACTAACAAAACCCCTGACAATTACAATGTTTAGACAGCTGACTTAAAGCTGACTTCTGATCAGTAAATTGATGCCATCATGTTCACCTTGAATGCCCAATACAGTGTAATTCACCTTAGTTTTTCATGTGATGTTATGTAAGGAAGTAAGATCAGCAGATCTTAAACATATTCTTAAATTTGGATCCTTCAGCGTCCAGAAGAAAGTGTTTCAGGCTGAATAAGTTTGAATAAAGCAGATGCTGATCAGGGTTATGAAATCAGACATTTATGTAATGTGATCTTTCTCACTCTTAGCAGCGTTCGTGACGGCACAGGTTAATCGAGATGAACAACATTGTTATTCGCACCATCATGACCTCAAAGGGTTGGCCTTATCAGACTATAAATGAGCAGTCATTTAACAGCTTTTCCTTTTATATTTTGTATGTTTATGAACCTAAAGATTAGTCACAGCAAATGGATCAAATCTATTTTTGTTTACAATATATCTTTTGTTAAAATTTGTGAATTAGTGGTAATCTTGCATTCAGTTCAATTGGCTGTGACTAATCTGAAGGGAAAGTAATGGTTCTAAAAAAAATGAGGGGTAAGTTATTCTGATCTGATTGGGTTAGTTTGGACTACAGTGCATTTGATTTGTTCCTCATTTCTCTGTTTCTGACTCCTGGTTTCCATTACAGAGTTATTCACCAGAAGACTCCCGGCGGATTCTACCGAAACAGATTTCTCTGTAAGTATTTAAACTGATGTTCACGTTCACTGCTTCATCTTTTGCTTGATGTTACTATTATGCTTTAAAGCAGTGAGTCTTTTTCTTCTTTTGCAAATGTGATCTCATTTTAAGAGGAATATTAATGGCTGTGTGTAATAATTACATTTATGTTGCTTTTGAAAGAGTTATACTGGATCGGTAACACAGAGACAGGGCTCGACAGTAACGCTCGTCTGCTTTAGGGCAAGTGAAACAGAATTATACTTAGCCTGATTAAACGGCACTAACAAAACATAACTAAGGAAGCATCGAAATGCGAGAATTATACTGATTTTATTACATTCAGTGTAAATGGCAATTGATAATGGATAATGTGTTATTAAAAACCCTTTGATGGAAGCCCATAGCATTTCCTGATTATCAACAGAGTCCTTATTTATATTGATAAATTCAATCAGTTCTGCTCTCAGTTGAGAAAGAAAGTCTTCATTTTGCAGTAAAAAATGATTAAATCTCCATCGGGATGGTTTACAATATGTATTACAGTTTTTCTCGATTGCTTAAACACTATAACCAGGCTTTTGAACTAAAATTTCAAAACCATAACGCCATTTATCAAAAAGCACACCCATTTCACTAAACTATAAACACTATTCCCTGTTTTGACACATGAGTCAGATTTGTTGAACTGTCACTGCAAAACTCTACACACAAATCCCTTCATTTCTCATTGCCTACACCATGTTGTCATGTATAAAGCACTAGCACTCAATATTGTTCACTCAAGTCAGCACAGCTTCAGCTCAGTTAGCACACAATTACCCAAGTGGAAACACTAAGAGTCAAAATTTAACACACATCAATCAGATCCTTCAATAGATATATAAAAGGGCCCAGATCAGTTTATTGTGTTTTGGAACAATGGATCCAGAAAGACATGAAGGAAGAGGGATAAGAATGAGGAGGAGGAAGGGCAAGGACAAGAAGACGAGCAGTCTCAGATGAAATTCAAGCCACTCTAGTTGCCCATGTCTTTATCAATGGTATGACTATGAGGGAGGCTGGGCTACGAGTAAGGTCAAATTTGAGTCGCTTTACCGTCGCCTCGAGAGCCTTCAGGGAGGAGTGGTGGCAAACACAATTCTATCACTGAATAAGAGACAAACAATATCCAATAGTCTTTGATGAGGTTTATTTTCTTGCAAGAAAAGGCCAGTAGTCGTACAGTCAGACAGTGTGGCTGCAGAGTGTGACAGTGAAGGGAGGGCATCCTTTCTCCTTTATAGTCTGGACTCCCAGAATGTTATCTTTCTAGGCTAATGATGGTATTTCAAACATACGTGAAACATTCTTAGACGTGTTCATCATATTGTCTCCTTGAGTGGAGGCCCTCCTGTTACGTCCCAACACTCTTTACCATTCCAATACAATTCCATATTAGAATAAGGTTTGTGTGTGCTCTTTTACTGTCATATGATGGTCACACACATCTTACTGTAAGTAAATTTAAAAAAAAAATTAGAGGAGAGAGTAAAAAAAAGAGTAAAAAAAATGTGTATGAATGTATGAATAAAAATGTGCCAATGTATCCACTGGGTGTGTCTTTTGTGTTCATCATGTGAAAAGGTTTGTGATGGGGGAACCACAAGCAACATAACTTACCAGTTTTGGAAATGTTGTTTTGAATTTATTGCACCAGTATGTTAGACTATGTTGTAGTGTGTGTGATTTTGAGGGCTTGTGTATCCTGTTTGAGGGCAAAGTTTGGTTTTTCAGCAAGAGTGAATGGTTTTGAGTGTAGAGCTTCATTTTGACCTGAAAATAGGATGTTTGGAGAATTGGGTGAGACGTTATGGATTTGTGTTTAGAGTTTTGAGAATACGAGGCATAGTTTCAAGAAATTTGTTTAAGCAATTGAGAAAAACTGTAATCTGAAGATGTGCTAGTACAGCATTATGATCGGAAACGCTTTGTGGTAGAAATTCAATATTGATAAGCCCTGAGAGTAACGAAGATGAGAGTAAAATATAATCAATTCTTGAAAATGATTTATGACTTGGGGAGAAATAGGTGTTTGGCTGTTGGATTATGAATACGCCAAGCATCACATACATCTATATCTTTAATGAGCGATCTCAGTGCTGTAGAAGACTGAGTTTGTGCTACTGAAACTGAAGGATTGGAACGGTCCAGAACTGTGTCGAGCACGGCATTCATATCAGATCCAATGATAATTGAATAGCCTTGGAGAGATAGTATGATTTTGGAAACATTTGGAAAGAAGGAGGCGTCGTAAGAGTTCGGAGCATAAATATTAACAAATGCTAACCTCTTTCCTTCTATTAACATACAGCAATATGCAATTCTACTATTTTCATCGGAACCTGTGTGCTCAATAATAAAATTAGAATTACGTTTAAATAAAATTGTCACTCCCTTCTTCTTAGATTTACAGCTAGATGATACTATGGGGATATAACACCTATTTTGCATTCTTTTAGCATCCATGGCAGTCAGGTGGGTTTCCTGAAGAAACGCTACATCAACCTTTTTCCTGTGTAAAAGATCTAACACTCGTGTACGTTTAATAGGAGAGTTTAACCCCCTGACGTTTAAAGATAGCGTGTTTATCTTAACCATGGTCTGTAGTAACCAAACATTCACAAATTAGCATGTAATGGTTAGGGCAAGTTATTGAGTGTACCATTAAAGTTCCAACCGTAATGAGCAAAAACAAAAACAGAAAAGGTCCCGAGTGCTTTACGCGCCTAATCGTCCCCTCCCTCTCCCCCCTTCCCTTTTTAGCAAACGTCTGTGGCGATCGCGAGGCAATTTCTGAACACTATTAACCTTCTTAGCCCCCTATGACTTTGACAGATGGGGAGGTTAAAATAAAAGAACAAATATTCCCAAATCAGAATAACTGTAAAACATACACTTTTCTCATAACTAGAATTACAGCAACCAGATTTAACTAAGCTAAGGACTGTGATTTAGTCCGCATTTTCTGAGTAGAACCAGAACTTCATAATTAACTATCTACAACCAGCATAATTTGAAAATTGAAAAATGAGTTTTGAAAACTGAAAATAGTTTGACACAATGCAAATATTTGTAAATAAAATAATTTACCATTTCACTTTGGTGAACTAAAGTCTGAAAAAGCTGATAAAGAATTGGTCCGTGTATTGTTATTCAGCAAAAAAAACTCAAACGATGTCACCTTATGGTCAGGTCTACCCCTCCATTTCCTCCGGTAGCGGGAAGTTTAAGGATCTACGAACAGTGGATACTGACGCGTCGGCATCAAGACCCTCGAGATATTTTTCAGCACTCTCCGGTGATTCAAACGAGTATTTCTGACCCTTGTGGGAGACTCTCAGCGATGCTGGGTAGATTAGGAAAGTTTCTGCGCCTTTCTGATGAAGCTTGAATCTTACGGTCGAAAAAGCTTTCCTCTTCTGAGCTGTCTCGTGACTGTAGTCCACGTAGAATTCCAGGCGCGCTCCTCCGGGCAAAGTGGGTTTTGCTTTCCGGGCCCCCTTAAGGATGGCTTGCCTGTCAGGATAGCGGAGGAGCCGGAATATCAACGATTGTGGTTTTGGTGAGTTGGAACTCGAATACACTCTGTGAGCTCTATCAATCTCGATCGGACTTGAGCGCGCCGAAAGGTCGGGGATCCATTTAGGTAGCATTTTATGTAGAAAACCGACCGGATCGTCCCCTTCCATTCCAGACGGACGTTGTTGCGACGTGACCGATCTTCGAGGTCATTGCATTTTCGTTGCATCTGTTCTAGCTGAGATAGGCAGAGGTTCGCGTTCTTTTTAGTGCTGCGTAAACTGCCCTGAAGATTATCCACTTTGATTGTGATTGACGCCACATTTTTACTCAAGGAATCCATTTCCTCTTTCATCGAACGAAGAGCAGCGTTGTTTTCGTCGATAAAGTCCTTGAATGGCTTAAGGGCCGATTGTATTGCCTCTGTCAACATGCGGGAAACCATTTCGCGCATGGCCTCCTGTTGTGCTTCGATTGCATGGTTGACAATTGAGGCTACATCGTCCTCGAGTGTTTTGAGTCGTTTGCAGCCCGTTGCCGATTTCTGTGGGGAACTCGATTTCTTAGTTTCCATACTTGAAATAAAGCTTATATCGCTGTGATAACATGTGATATTTTCCTTAGCGTGAAGAAACAACGTTCAATTAGGAGGTTTTAGTCAGGAGCCTAGTGCTGTGCAGCCATCTTGCAGCGCGCGCCACCGGAAGTCTAGTCGTTGTATAGTCCTGTGCTGTGTAGGCTAGCAGGCTAAACTACATCTGGGATAGAAAGCTAACACTATTATCGTCAAAGATATGCAGAGACCGTGTTTACTTTGAACACGTAACAAAATGTAGTGAGACTATTTAGGGCTGCTCTTAGTATACTATACATTCTTTGTGTGATATCTACAGTTTCTAGTTGAATGATTTTAACTTACTTACTTCGTGTGTTACATGTAACGTTAGTGACATTACAAAACGCACTGTGTTTAGTTGAAGACGCAAAACTCAAAAAAACTGTGCACATTAGCATAACGTTACTCCCCTTCTCTGATCTTTAAGATCGGGTGCACCCAAAACCTTCTTTTCTGTCTTTTAAAGAAAATGAAAAGCTCGTCTTTACTGGATGATGATGATGATGATGATAATGATGATGATGATGATGAAGTGTCTGTCGGTACACGCGACATCTCCATGTTTTCTCAGCTGTCGGCGTGAAAGTTTTGGAATGTTGAAGCTCTCTGAACGTCACAGACGTCGCAAATTCGCGTCGCGGCTGATGTGAATGGTTTTGACGCGAACTATTCGCACACGAACTATACGCATTTTCGTTTCGTTTTCGTTACGCATCCGGTGTGAAAGGGCCTTAAGACACTGATGGAATTTGATATCTCGCTCTTGGCATTGTTCAGTATGTGAAGGCATCATGGGTGTAGGTTTAAGGGGGACGCTAGGTACTAGTTCCAATCAATATTTTAAGATGACAAAATTGTCCCCACTAATATTTTAGCGAACACCTTGCAGGGTTTTTCCTGCATAGAGAATTACGAGGTCTAACTGCGATCCGCCTCGGGCTCTCAACAGACAGACAGTCACATGCTCAGATACACTTTTTCCACCGTGACGGTTCAGTTGCGGTTCCCGGCCTGTGTCCATTTTCAAACTGTATAGTTTGCCGATAGTGCGGTCGGGCCAAGTAATAAAAACATAACATTCCAATTAATCGAGGGTGGATAACAGATAAGTAAGGGTTAATGCCCGACGAGGTGTCCATTATCAGGTTTTAATGGACGACGGCGAGGCGTGAACCGTCCGATGCGCAGCGGAGTCCATTAAAACCTGATAATGGACACCTCGGAGGGCATTAACCCGCTTATACCATGGTTACTTAGGAAAGAAAGAAATATTTAATCAAGTAATAATACTTTAAAGGGCACCTATTATGCCCCTTTTTAGAAGATGTAATATTGGTCTTGGGTGTCTCCAGAATGCATTTGTGAAGTTTCAGCACAAAATACCCCACAGTTAATTTATTATAACCATTTGAAAATGTCATTTTTGGGGCCTGTTTTAAAAAGAGCAGTTTTGGTGTGTACCACTTTAAATGTAAATGAGCTGCATATCCCCGCCCTGCTGGACACAGATGATGAAGAGACAGAATAAACACGAATGAGAATGGACTAAACGTCTCGGAATGGTTATTTGATTCATTTATGTACTTACAAAGTTTTAATCGCGTCCCTTTTGCCATTATGGATGTGCAACACACACACACACACACACACACACACACACACACAAACACAAACGAACTGTGATAACGTTCGCGCAATTTTTTGAAACTACACACACACACACACTACTGTGATAACGTTTGCTAAGTACAAACGATGTATTTCTTTATTTCTTAAGGGGAGGGAGATAGACGTTTATATAGCCTACTGTCTATGGAGATAGAGCAGACCTTAATTTATTTACAATTATAAATGCTGCAAAAAAATGCCTACGTGACATAAAACTGTCTGACGTTGTTTGTTGAGACATCCTATGATGACGACGACAATAAATAGCTTTAGACGCATTTGTTGTTGAACTGGCTGACATCGATTGAAATGACTATTTGCTCATAAATCATAAAATACACTTACTTTTTCTGGAGGTGACGTTGGATCGCGAACTGTAGGCAACGATCCACACATGATGTTTTATAAACAAAGTTCGGGAGGAGCACGTTCAAATAAGCAATCCAATCTACTCGTCATCAAACAATTATGTCTACCCTAATCAGCATGACAAGAAGTATATATATATCCACACTGTCAACTCACCTAATATTCCTTGACAGTTTTTCAGCATCCCTCCACCACCCCGACTCCTCACTCTTGGCTTAATCTTTACAGCCAGGAATACGGGGGGAGTACTCTGGGTTCGGGCCGAATACCGAGCCCGGAGCCCTCTCCTCGGACAGCACGCCAAATACGCATTTATTCTATCTAACTTATTTGTAAGTGTGAACTAGTGAATTGAGGATTAACTTTGACCCTCGTTCACTAAACAGTCAGTCAGAAAATGAATCTCGTATTTAGGAAGTTTAAGTGGTGCCTTTTCTTCATAAATAAAATCCATCGCTGCGTTTTCAGTGGCTCTGATGTCAGTGAAGACTAGTATGTCCATTCTTACATCCCACAACACACTTCTTAGGAGACATTACCGGCTGTCGTTGAAACAATGGAGGATGCAGATCACCGAGGGCGGGGTCTATGCCAAAACCAGATGTCAATCAAATCACGTCGGTGGGGCTTAGCTCATTTCTACGTCACAATGAGGGAAATCTAGAACAGGGCGTTCTGAGACAGTGCTTATGATTTATTGAGATAGTAAAAAAACTACTGGGTGGATTTTTATCATTCTAGGGTGGTTTTGCTCACACACTGCCAACACACATTTATGTTCAAACACCATGTAAAAGTGAATTTTGCATAATAGGTGCCCTTTAATGTGTTTTAGAGTAAAAATCGTGAGGGTTTTTATTTATTAAGTCGAGCGCACTATTTAATATCTCCCGTATACAGGCGTTGCCAAGCAACGTGGCCACAGCGACCCGACCGCAGCAGTGGATCAGTGAGTTTGAGCCAGCGCAATCATTTAGAGCTGTCATCAGGCAAACTGACGGGACGCCTTTCCTAGGTGTCCATTATCACTTTTTAACGGACACCCTGCAGCCAATCAGAATCGAGTATTCACCCAGACCATGGTATAAATCATTATAATGTGTTGATTTTAATAAAGACACGGAACTCTCATCACGGTAAAACACAACGAAGGAGCGTCACTCTTTTACTTTTGTTTTCAACAACGTAATTATCTTTAGGGAAAACCAATCAAGGAAAACATATCAGGGCATTTAAAATGGTTTTAATTTTTCAATGTAAATTATTTAGTTTGATTGGTAACAGCCTGTCTTATTATTCTAATTGAATGTAGGCCTATTGATCAAATTTAAGAATTTAAAATGAAAGATGGAGCATACATTTAATAAAATTAGGGGGAAAATGCATGTTATAAAGGTAAAAAAAAAAAAAAAATCTGATAAGAGAGTTTTCAAACAGTAATGTAATAAAACATTGATAATTTAAGTGAGTAAAGCCTGTGTTTAGGCTATTAAGGAAATTTAATTTTGCCAAAAACTTTTTTTAAATAATATAATATATAAAATAATAATATAACAAAACACATTCTCCTCAAAACACTGGATTCATCCGCGCCGTGCCGAGACACAACCCACGTAAAGCTGATAATTCCGTGAATAACTGCAATTGCAGATTTCGAACAGAGATGGCGACAAAGAGGAAAAACTACAGACTGCAGCTTTAACATTTTTACAACAAAAATTAAACATCACTGAACTGGACTAAGTTAAGGATTAAGCTGGACTGTGACGCTATTTTCTTCTAGAAACAAACTTGTTGCATTATTTTCCTGTTATCTCTGTAAAGCTGGTTTGAAAATCTGTATTGTAAAAAGCGCTGTATACTGTAGATAAAGGTGACTTGAGTTATATTGTATTAAAGAGTTCTTCACCAGAAGACTCTTGCCTTGTACTGACCTCTGACCAGATTTCTCTGTAAGTGTATTTAAACTGATCTTGTCGTTCTCTGATTTAGATGCTGAAGAGCAAGGACGGCACCAGCCCCTCTCCAGCCCCAGGGTTTAGCCATGCGAGCTGCATGGACGATTCGCGCGAGCTCATGGCAGACAGTGGAGGTCGGCCCGCCGCGATGGACGAGCCAGGAAGAGAGATTTCGCCAAGCCTCGCCTTGGACCACGGACCCTACAGAGACTTTAGCCAGGTGTGTGAGCCAGCAACACCGTGTGTTGCCGGGCGAGAGCTTGTGGTTTCTGAGGACATGGAGGGAAGCCCCGCCCACAACCCCACCCACAAACCTGCCCACAGCCCCGCCCACAGCCCCGCCCACAACCCCAACACTGCGGATGTGAATCTCAATCTCCCGCTCAGTTCTGAGTTTCCTGTGACTCCACAGTTTGAAAAGATGTATAAACCTTGTGGAGATTTGGTTTTCAAATTTAAAAAGATTTCAAGCTTAAAAAATATTATTCATCTAGAAACAAATGCTAGTTATTCTATACAAAAATGGTATTACAAAGAATATATTAATTCTATTTTTAATAAGTATATGAAAATGTATACAAAACCAAAAGAACAGTTTGCTTTTATGATTTTAATAAGGGAGGATGGCTCAATTGATAAGGATAATTGGGACAACATACCAAATAGCACTGAAAAATGTCCAAAAATGTATAAGCCAGAACAAGGGGGTAAAATACACAGTGAAGATAAAATATTTGAACAACTAAATGATATTTTATGTGAAAGTGATTGTCGGTATAGGATGGCACTGATATACTCTTATTATACCCTCTGTTTTAAAAGGCACAACAAGGAGTCCTGCCACAATCAAGCCATTTATATAGCAAAGAAACTATATGAAAAGCATGGAATGAAAATGATTATTGGCTGTAGTAAGTCCTGGGGAATTAGTGGCCCATATATACAGCATTTACCTTATAAGCGTCTTAAAGATTGCACTTACACTTATGAATCCCAAACATTTAGAAGCAATTATACAATTGTCTCCAAGAAAGGAAAAAAAGAAATTGTTGACAAGGAATTAACTGACCCGATTTACAAAAAAATGATTCCTAAAATTCTAAATAAACTAATCTCAATGTATTTCTCAAAGATTACCGGCAAACCAAAATATAATCTTAGCCCATTTTTAAAAAATATTAAGTTTCCTAAAAACAAAGAAAAACTTAAAAATATTGTATCAGATTTATTTAGATTTGGTCAGCTTGAAATGACTTTTGATGGTTTAAAAAATCATGGTTTTAAAAAGTTTAAGAAATGTAAGAAAATCTTACGTTTATATTGTGATGCAAATCAGGCAAATGCATCTAATCCTTTTAATTTTGAAGAAATCTCTAAATATCTGAGTAAAGTATTTTTCCCTTGGTGGGCTACACAAGTGGAAAGTGCATCCAGTACATTTTTAATTGAGCAAACCAGTTGCTATCTACAAACAAGAGAAGTTTATCATATCCATAGACACATGAAAGACATTAAACATTATTTTGTTATTGGTTATGTCAGTGGTTCTCAAAGTGTGGGGCAAAACAATATATTTGGACTGTTTACCTGGTGTTTAAAACCTGGTATATGCAAGGTAACAGCAAGGGGAGGATCAGCGGAGAAGAAAAAAAAAAAAAAAAAAAAAAACAGTCGTTATGTTCGTGAATAGCGATTAGCGCTCTGCCCGTTTTTTTTAATAGAATTTTTTTTCCGCTTTTATATATATATATATATATATATATATATATATATATATGTGTAATAACAATACAAATAAAATAAATATAAATAATTTTATGTATATATAAAATTATGTATAACAGATTTAAAAAAATATATTTTTAAAAAAGATTTTTAAAAAAATCTGTTTTTAAAAAACAGATTTTTAAAAAGGTTTAAAGAGGGGCCCGACCAAAAACGTTTGAAAACCACTGGGTTAGGCTATGTATGTCAAAAAGCAAATATCTACTCTGATGAAGTTTGTTTGCTTTTTCATTCCAAGTGGTGTGAACTAGTTGAGGAAGAATATGATAGGTTTATATATGAGAAGTTCAGTGATTACTTTAACAGCTTTGCTGGTAATTTTACTTATTTTGCTGCATTTTTTTTTTTTTCTCAAAAAGTGTGTAATTCATTTGTATTTGTGAAGAGATTATCTCCCTGATATAAGACGAGATGTTTCCATCTAAACTGGTGATTCTCCATCTCACTGCTGTTGATTGTCATTCTCTCATAACAAACACACAACTGCATTTATTTAATAAATGTATTCTTATTTCCCTTTGTCTCCTGTTTTCTCTTCCTGTTTGAGATCGAATGTCTAATGGAGAATAGAATTATCATCAACTCTATCAGCCTGAATAGAGAGTGTAAGGTTGGATCTCCTGCAGAGGTTCAGGCTGCAAGACTGCCGAATGACTAAAGAAACTTTATTAGCAAGATGGTATAAAACGATACTTGGTTACTCACGTAACCTCGGTTCTCTCTAGAGAGGGAACGAGTATTGCGTAAGCTTGCTTACGCTGCGGGAAAAGTCTTCTTTTCTCGAGATACTGAAGCCAAAAATTATCCTTAATTTCATTTTTTGTCAACGCAGTGCAGCTGCGGCAGCTGAGCTAGAGCGGAATACTGCACGCTCATTGGCTGCCGCGCGGCAACTGCTTAAGCCTACCAGGGAGCCTGGCGTGACGTAACGCCCAATGAGGGAGCGCGCGCCCTCGCGCGTCACAGCCCGCCAGAATGGGCGGCGTCAGAGCATATATAAGGAAGGCTCGTAGGCTATATTCTCTGTTTTCTGTCGAATGAAGCGACACGAGCTATAGGCTTTAAGCACGGCAGGGAACGCAATACTCGTTCCCTCTCTAGAGAGAACCGAGGTTACGTGAGTAACCAGTATCGTTCTCTTACGAGAGGTTCTCTCGTATTGCGTAAGCTTGCTTACGCTGCGGGAACCCCTTGTCCACGCCGTGCGCGCCTAACGATCACATATGACTCTATAAGAAGAGCATAGAGGTGAAATGACAGGTGGCCAGCGGTGCGGGCCAACACATATTCATAAGCACACCTAGGGAACACAAGAACGGCACGGCCGGTCTATGCATACTGATACCCTGAGCGTGCAGCTCAACAGACAAGCTAGTCAATAATACAGCCTGCGCACATGAGCAGGACATGAACACGACTAGACTGACAGAAGTTTAGCCTGCAGGGCGGGAACTTCCAGGTTATAAAACCTAACAAAAGGTCTTTCGACGCATATGCTGCTGCAATAGCATCCACTATCCATCTGGATAGCGTCTGTTTCGAGGCGGCGCAACCCTTAGCGCGCCCTCCAAACGAGACGAAAAGCTGCTCTGAGAGCCTGAAGGCTGCAGAGCGCGTGACATAACACCTTAACGCCCTGACCGGGCAAAGGCGGTTAACACCCTCCTCACTGCCGGATGACGGCAGGGCCGATAGGGTAATGACTTGAGCCCTAACACTTTGGGGACATAACCGTGCTTCGGTTTGAGAATGGCTAACGAGTCGTTAGGTCCAAACTCGAGGCACGACGCGCTGACGGACAGCGCATGCAAATCACCCACTCGTTTGACTGAAGCCAGAGCTAGCAGAAAAACGGTTTTAAGCATCAAGTAATTCAACTCCATAGAGTCCAAAGGCTCGAAGGGATGCACTTTTAGGGACTCTAGGACCAGAGACAGGTCCCAAATAGGGACTGACGGGGACCGAGGAGGGTTCATCCTCCTGGCCCCGCGCAGAAAGCGGGTAATGAGTTCATTCCTGCCCAGTGAGCGGCCGCGCGCCGAATCGGCGAACGCTGCTATGGCCGCGACGTAAACCTTGAGCGTGGAGGGGGACCTGCCCGCGTCCAACATCTCTTGGAGAAAGTTCAATACCTGTGGGACTCCACAGGACTGAGCATTAGAACCCTTTTCCACACACCATTTGCTAAACACCGACCATTTAGACGCATAGAGCCGCCTCGTCGAGGGGGCTCTGGATTGCATGATCGTGTTAATTACCCCTTCTGGCAGATCAACGAATATCCGTTGATTTCCCACACATGCAGAGACCAGTGCTCTGGATGGGGATGCAGAATCGATCCTCGGGGTTGAGAGAGAAGATCTCTCCTCACCGGAATCGGCCATGGGGCTGTGTCTGCCAGTCTCATTAGCTCGGGGAACCACGGTTGGTTTTCCCAGCGCGGGGCTATGAGGAGCACTGCGCAGTTCGCCTCCCTGATCCTCGCTAGCACTTGAGGCAGCGTCGAGATCGGGGGGAACGCATACAGCGGAACGCTGGGCCAGGTCTGGGCCAGCACGTCCTCGTGTTTTGAGAAAAACCTCTGGCACTGAGCGTTCTCGCTCGCGGCGAAGAGGTCGATCTGCGCTTCGCCAAAACGATGCCAAAGCGCTTGGACCGTCTGGCGGTGTAAAGACCATTCCCCTGGGGGGACGTTGTCCCTGGACAGTCTGTCCGGGCCGTCGTTCAGACGACCGGGTACATGAGCTGCCCTTAGGGAGCGCAGCGGGCCCTGAGCCCAGGATAGGAGGCGCTCTGTGAGAGCGCGCAGGGTTCTGGATCTGATTCCGCCCTGGCGGTTCACGTAAGACACCACTGACATGTTGTCCGAGCGAACTAGCACATGGTGTCCCCGTAGAAGCGTTAGAAAGTGCTTCAGCGCTTTCTCGACCGCCAGCATCTCTAGACAGTTTATGTGAAGGCTTTTCTCCGTATTCGACCATGGGCCGCAAATCGGACTGCCCTCGTGAGTCGCTCCCCAACTCATGTTGGACGCGTCTGTCGAGACCACTTTGCGGTGTGCGATGACCCCCATCGTCACTCCCCGCTGATACCATTCGGCCGCCAGCCAGGGCTGCAGGGCTGAGACGCAGCGCTGAGTCACTCTGACTGGTGTACGGCCCGAAATCCATGCTTTGCGGGGCACTTCCGACTTTAGCCAGCATTGAAGCGGGTGCATTCGAAGTAAACCCAGCTGCAGGACCGCTTGCGGCTGACACCATATGGCCCAAAGCCTCCGAAAGGTTTTTAGGGGAAAAACTTTTCCCACTTGAACGGAAGCGGTTCGGTGCCGAACACGGCGTGCGCGCTGTGTTGACAATCTGGCCGTCATCGCCGCCGAATCCAGATCTATACCCAGAAAAGTGATAGACTGGCCGGGGGTTAGAGAGCTCTTGTCCCAGTTCACGGAAAGACCCAGGCTTTCCAAATGACCAAGAAGCGCTTTCTTGTGAGAAACTAGTTCCTCTGTTGAGTGCGCTATAATGAGCCAATCGTCCAGATAGTTCAGAATTCGCATTCCCTTTGATCTCAGGGGTGCGAGGGCCGCATCCATGCACTTCGTAAATTTACGGGGTGCCAAGGACAAGCCGAACGGCAGGACGGTGTACTGATATACCTGACCGTCGAAGGCGAATCTCAAGAATGGCCTGTGACGGGGAATAATCTGAAACTGAAAATACGCGTCTTTCAGATCGAGAGAGATGAACCAGTCCCCCGGGCGAATCTGCGCGAGGATTTGACTGGTCGTGAGCATTTTGAACGGTCGTTTCACGAGTGCTTTGTTCAAATATCTCAGATCTAATATAGGTCTGAACGCTCCGCCCTTTTTGGGTACGAGGAAATAACGGCTGTATAAGCCTGCCTCGGTAGCCAGAGGGTGAACCCGTTCTATCCTACCTTTGTGCAGCAAATTCGCTATTTCTGTGTGAAGCAGATGAGCTGCATCTGCCTTCACTTGAGTCTCGACCCGGGCGCGAAAGCGCGGGGGGCGGCGAGCGAATTGAAGCGAATAGCCCTTTATCACTGTGTTTAATACCCACTTCGACATTCCCGGAATAGCTTTCCATGCATTCGCACTCATAGCTAGGGGTCGAATCGCCTGCGTGCTGTGTAGCGGGCACAGTTCAAGTTCAAGTTCAAATTACTTTATTGTCCTCCTTGAGGCAATTTGTTTTGTAGCAAAACAGTTTAAGTTTGAAAACATATACAATCACACACACAATACAAATACGAGAAAAGTCTGCCTTCTTACTGGCGTTAAAAAACAAGATAAAAACAATACAGCAGACGTCAAAGCGTGATATGTTATATACGCTTTGATGCAGAATTAAAAAGTAGAATAGCCGCGGGTACAAATGAGTGTCTATACCTATTTGTTCTAATTTTGGGAAGTGTCATTCGTAGTCCAGATGGCAACATCTGAAATTCAGACTGCAGGGGATGTGAGTTGTCTGGCAGAATAGATTTAACCCTATTTAGCATCTGCAGCTGATAAAGTTCCTCCAGACCCTTCTGCTTAGAGCCTGTAATACTGCTGCTCACCTTAATTACCCTTGAAAGGGAATGTTTTTGTTTTATAGTCGTAGATCCGTACCAGAAGATTAAAGAAAAGGTGACAACTGACTCCACAAATGACCTGTAGAACAAGGTCATCAGGGACTTGTCTACATTAAATTTTGCCAGCTTTCTAAGACAATACAGGCGCTGCTGACCTTTCTTACAGAGCAAACTAGTATTTGGCTCAAAGCACAGCTTGTCGTCAATAATTGATCCTAAGTACTTGTACTGTTTGACAACTTCTATTTCCTGATCATTTATTCTGGTTGTAACAATATTAGGGATGTTTTATACAGGGCTCTTTATTAACACAAAGCCGGTGGCGGAGTGCTCTTGTCCCCGAATGCGTGAGACAGAGCGAGCACTGTGTAGGTGTGAGCACTGGGGCGTGGGCACGTGACCTACAACTAACACTCGAGCGGCCGTAGCGCGCTTTATGTGAGTGCACTCTGTGGGGTACACAGGGGAGATTGTGCTTGTGTGTAGCGATGAACACTGGGATGTGGGCATGTTTACTACACTCATAACACTGACGGCGTGAGCCGGATGTGTCCGCTTTAAGAGAGAGCGCTCTGAGCGCGTTACCATGGGGACCGTGTTTTTGTGAAGCAGTGAGCACATGGGAGTGGGCACATTTTCTACACTTATGACACCTTCGGCCAGAGCCGGAATGTTTGTGAGCTTTAGAGGATCTGCAACCCGGGGTAACTGTGACAGAGCGGGCAGCGGGTAGGTGTGAGCACAGAGTTGTGGGCACATTTACTACACTTAGTATTCAAGCGACATGTGTCCGCTTATGAGAGTGCACTCTGCGGGCGTTACCGCGGAGACCGTGTTTGTGTGTAGCAGTGAGCACATTTTCTACACTTGTAACACCATAGGCGTTATAGAGCTAATGCTTTGATGGCTCATATGTTTAGACGCTCATAAATACTCAAGCACCATCCTGTGAGATGCGGGTTCGCTTTCTGCATGTAAGAAAGCTGGCCGCGAGCTCGGAGAAGCCAGCAGAAAAAAAATATTTTTCTGCCGCCAGAGCCGGATTCGAACACAGATCTCTGGTGCAGAAGTCTAATGTTCTACCACTGAGCCACAGGAGCACATATACGCTTTCAATTAGTGCGAGCATATGACCGAGCGTCGTGTTTCGTTTCGGCGTTTGTTTGCAGGCGCGCGTGTATTAAAACAGGCTCGTTTACTGCAGTATTAGTATTTCCAGCCGCCTAACTTAGAGGGGACTGAGAAATATGCGAGAATTGGAGGTAGTCCGGCCTAGGCGGGACGAAAACACTCTCTCTTCCTCCTTTCGCCGGTGCTCGTGACGTCTGCTCTGATATCCCTTGAGAACGGCGCAGTTGCGCGGCTCGAACAAAGGGAGAGGGAGCGGGAAGATGTCATCATGTGCTGTGACATCGTTTGTTTACAGGCGTGCGTGTATAAAAACAGGCTCGTTTACTGCAATATAGATATTTGTAGTCGCCTGAGCTTAGGAGGGGACTGAGAAATATGTGAGAAACGGAGGTGGCCGGAGAGTGACGCGCGTGACCGAGACGCGGGGTAGCTTTCTTATAACGTGAAGGAAGCCAGCCCGAGATCGTCTACCTCTGACATCCCTTGTGAGCGGCGCTTTCGCGCGGCACGAACAGAGGGGGAGAGCGCAGGGAAGGGGCGTGCGTCATCCGGGGGGGGGGGTAGCTTTCTTGTAACGTAAAGGAAGCTAAGCCCGAGACCGTCCGTTCTGACATCCCTTGTGACAGACATGGGACAGAGGGGAGTAAGCAGCTGTCTATGAAGGCAGCGCTGTCTGCTTCATCCCCTGAGGCGACGGCAGTGCGGGCGAAGCCGGCCGCTGCGCGTCGGGAGGTGGGGGGGAGAAGAAGAGAGCGAGGCTCACGGGAGAGGCTCCGGCGAGGCCCTGGCTCGAGTCTCGGGCTCCGGTGGTCGTTGAGAGCGGCGTTTTTTTCTTTCGCGGCCCAACGACGGTTGGAGCAGGCTCTGTGAAGAGGGCGAGTCGAGCCCGCAGGGTCGACATCGGCAGCTCTTCACAGAGGGCGCAGCCGCCCGTGGAAGCGCGACGGCTGCGTGGTCCCGGCCCAGGCAGAGAGCGCAGTTAAGATGGCGGTCTCTGTCGCTGAGCGTATAGCGACATAAGCCGCACGTGGTGCGAGGCATTTGCAACAACGCCTCTGCTCTTTTAGAGAGTGCTGCGGAAGCAAAAACACACACAAAGAGCATTGCAATAAAGGATATCGCCGGATAGCTGAGCTGGCATGGCAGGCTGAAGGCGGCGAAGATTCGTCCGGCTTCCTCAGGCTGTCCTAAGCTGGCTCGTTAGCTGGGCCTTGAAGGACAACGGCGACGGCTTCCTCTCCGAGTTCAGCGATGCGAGTGCTTCGCTGAAAAGACAGAAATCAGAGAATATAGCCTACGAGCCTTCCTTATATACGCTCTGACGCCGCCCATTCTGGCGGGCTGTGACGCGCGAGGGCGCGCGCTCCCTCATTGGGCGTTACGTCACGCCAGGCTCCCTGGTAGGCTTAAGCAGTTGCCGCGCGGCAGCCAATGAGCGTGCAGTATGCCGCTCTAGCTCAGCTGCCCGCAGCTGCACTGCGTTGACAAAAAATGAAATTAAGGATAATTTTTGGCTTCAGTATCTCGAGAAAAGAAGACTTTTCCCGCAGCGTAAGCAAGCTTACGCAATACGAGAGAACCTCTCGTAAGAGAACTGCACATTTCTTGTCTATTCCACCCACTGCCACTTATACCAACGACGGAAATAAGTGCAGTTACAATAGCTTTAATATGTGGGAGGGCGTTGCTATAGAGAGTGATGATATTGTATTGCAATATGTAGCACTTCAAAGTCAATACCAAATCAAAACTAGTTAGCACATTAGTTGTAATCGAAAAGGTTTAATGACAAAATATGGTTATGGTTACACTTAAAATAGTTACAAAATAGATGTATGAGATGATGATAACTTATATTATTAATTGTACCCAGCATGTAAAATGTTACCAGAGAGAGAGAGAGAGAGAGAGAGAGAAAGAGAAAAGAGGAGGCAAAAGGAGAGAGCCCCAAGAATAAGAAGGTATGTGAAGTTCACTCTCTTTTTTGGCGCTTTTTAAAATACCTGATTTCAAACTCGGATGCCACTTTTTTCTTTATTGAAGTGAACTTTTTCCTATATGGTAGCTGATTCAGCTGCCCCTGAACATGAGAATGCCAACGGGGTGTGATAGACCGGCCTGCGGAATGTCCGAGGCGCGGTGCTTCATGTGTGCGGAACAATGTAACGTTAATACTGTTAAAATGAAAAGCAAATTCAGCAACCGCAATTGACTTATATAGTGATTCAATGGTTGAATAATCAGATTGTATGATATCTAAATCTAATCTTTGACTTAACTAACGTTATATGTCTGATACTTTTGTTTTAGATAAACATTCTTAAAACAATGAGAAAGCAATTTTTTATTATTATTTTTTAGCATTTTGCATCAGTCATGTGAATCAAATCTGGATTAATCATTGTTTCACATGAAAAGGACATGCTCCATGTTTTTTTATTTGTGATCACAGAGGCCTGCTTAGTTCTTTTTTTGCTAGTCATGTATTGCTAGTCATTCCCATGTGTGCCATATTTGTAGGCGATTGAGAGAAAAATAATTATACTGTACTATTAAAATATCTACATTGAAAGAATGAAATTGATCACATAATTTTTTTGTTGTCTAAAACAACAGTTCTCAACCTGGCTAATGTTTAGAGGTCACATCTAGGAATGCAATGAACAATTGGCCACTTATGGCAAAACTGAACCAGGAGAACAACCATACAAGTGGCTAGTATTATCCTATGAAATTAAAGGGAATGTAATAATTATGGTTAAAATAATTGGTAACACTTTACTTGAATGGGTGTGCATAAGACTGACATGACACCTTCATAATCATGACATGGCAGATGTCATAAATATGAAGGTCTTATATGCATGTTTATGACAACTGTCATTAAGTGTCATTCGCTCAATTATGACATTTTTAATGCAAATATGACATTGTTTGAGATGTCTTTGTTATGGCAACTTGACATTACCAAGACAACATAAATTGTCATAAATATCTCATAAACATGACATAGTAGATTAATTATCAAACTTAAGAAACCACTTCGCTTTTTGGTTAACATTTCATTAAACTGTCAGGTGGTTGGTTTTGACATTGGCTGTTATGAGGCCATTGATATTTTTTAAATCTAATTAATTTAAAGTTGTACAGTCTAAAACATTTTTTTGTATGTCCAGTACTTCAATTTCTACAACTGTTATTTTAAAACTGTATCATAATATAAAGTTTAAATTGACCAATGCAATTAGTAAGCAACTGTTTAAGATTATTAAATGCATTTTCTTTTAGGTGAATATAAGATGGTATGCTTTGAATGCGTTACATTATCAGTATTTCAACCGTTCATTGGCTACTGTTTACACCACAGTTCCCATATATAAACATTTTTAAGGTTTTTGTTTGCTAAAATGGTCTTGTTTGTCAAAATACTGTTGTCAAAGTCTGACAAGCCAGTTAGTCAATCAATAGTGCCACATAAGCAATCATTTCCTGTATAAAATGTAACCAAAGCAACCTTATTTTAATTTGTTACCTACATTTATGTACAGTAGGTGGATGAATGTTTCTATATGTATGTTAATTTTGTATTATTAATTTAGTATTTTGTCTTTTAGCTGCTGTGAGAAAAAATCGCCTCACACAACATGCCACCGATCAGGAGATTGAATCAACCATTCAAAGATGGCTTCAGCTTGCTCCTGATCGAGATGGAGGAAGGAGAGAGCGCTTAAGGAAAAAAGAGGTTTTAACCTGTTTTGGCCCAGTTCAGGGCCAGTTAAGGGTGACTAACTGGCTGAGATTCGGGCCAGTTATGGCCCATGTGTGACCCTTGTCTCTAATCCAGTTCTGGGCCACCTCAGGGCCGTCATTCTTTGTGGTACTTGGGCCGAGGGAAAAGTGATTGTGTGGCCCGGAGCTGGGCCAGAAAAAGTTTGCTATGTGGGATACTTTAATTAATAATTATGACCGCCGCTAGCGTAGCTAGCGAAAGCGGTCATATAGGGATTGTCAAAGTTTTTTTTTTTTTTTTTCGTCACCTTACTGAATTTTTCGTCAACGATACCAGGGACACCGAAGCACCGGGGAACATGAAATTTGGTGGGTATGTAGCCCCACTAGACTTCTAAGGAAAAATTTCGTTTGGTCCCCGGGGGCCACTCCCCCCCCCCGCGCTGGGCCCCCCCAAACCCCAAAAAATGCAGTTTTTCCTAAATAACTACCTGAACCGTGGCACCGAGGATGAAGAAATTTTTATGGTATGTTGGTCTAATAGACTTTTATGGAAAAATTTCGTTTGGTCCCCGGGGGCCACTTCCCCCCCCGCGCAGGGGCCCCCGTAAATTTTTCGTCAACGATACCAGGGACACCGAAGCACCGGGGAACATGAAATTTGGTGGGCATGTAGCCCCACTAGACTTCTAAGAAAAAATTTCGTTTGGTCCCCGGGGGCCACTCCCCCCCCGCGCTGGGCCCCCCCAAACCCCAAAAAATGCAGTTTTTCCTAAATAACTACCTGAACCGTGGCACCGAGGATGAAGAAATTTTTATGGTATGTTGGTCTACTAGACTTTTACGGAAAAATTTCGTTTGGTCCCCGGGGGCCACTTCCCCCCCCCCCGCGCTGGGGCCCCCGTAAATTTTTCGTCAACGATACCAGGGACACCGAAGCACCGGGGAACATGAAATGTGGTGGGCATGTAGCCCCACTAGACTTCTAAGGAAAAATTTCGTTTGGTCCCCGGGGGCCACTCCCCCCCCGCGCTGGGCCCCCCCAAACCCAAAAAAATGCAGTTTTTCCTAAATAACTACCTGAACCGTGGCACCGAGGATGAAGAAATTTTTATGGTATGTTGGTCTACTAGACTTTTACGGAAAAATTTCGTTTGGTCCCCGGGGGCCACTTCCCCCCCCGCGCTGGGGCCCCCGTAAATTTTTCGTCAACGATACCAGGGACAACGAAGCACCGGGGAACATGAAATTTGGTGGGCATGTAGCCCCACTAGACTTCTAAGGAAAAATTTAATTTGGTCCCCGGGGGCCACTCCCCCCCCCCCCCCCCGCGCTGGGCCCCCCCAAACCCAAAAAAATTCAGTTTTTCCTAAATAACAACCTGAACCGTGGCACCGAGGATGAAGAAATTTTTATGGTATGTTGGTCTACTAGACTTTTACGGAAAAATTTCGTTTGGTCCCCGGGGGCCACTTCCCCCCCCCCCCGCGCTGGGGCCCCCGTAAATCTTTCGTCAACGATACCAGGGACACCGAAGCACCGGGGAACATGAAATTTGGTGGGCATGTAGCCCCACTAGACTTCTACGGAAAAATTTCGTTTGGTCCCCGGGGGCCACTCCCCCCCCGCGCTGCGCCCCCCCAAAACCAAAAAAATGCAGTTTTTTCCTAAATAACTACCTGAACCGTGGCACCGAGGATGAAGAAATTTTTATGGTATGTTGGTCTACTAGACTTTTACGGAAAAATTTCGTTTGGTCCCTGGGGGCCACTTCCCCCCCCCCCCCCCCCCGCGCTGGGGCCCCCGTAAATTTTTCGTCAACGATACCAGGGACACCGAAACACCGGGGAACATGAAATTTGGTGGGCATGTAGCCCCACTAGACTTCTACGGAAAAATTTAGTTTGGTCCCTGGGGGCCACTCCCCCCCCCCGCGCTGGGCCCCCCCAAACCCAAAAAAATGCAGTTTTTCCTAAATAACTACCTGAACCGTGGCACCGAGGATGAAGACTTTTTTATGGTATGTTGGTCTACTAGACTTTTACGGAAAAATTTCGTTTGGTCCCCGGGGGCCACTTCCCCCCCCCCCCGCGCTGGGGCCCCCGTAAATCTTTCGTCAACGATACCAGGGACACCGAAGCACCGGGGAACATGAAATTTGGTGGGCATGTAGCCCCACTAGACTTCTACGGAAAAATTTCGTTTGGTCCCCGGGGGCCACTCCCCCCCCGCGCTGCGCCCCCCCAAAACCAAAAAAATGCATTTTTTTCCTAAATAACTACCTGAACCGTGGCACCGAGGATGAAGAAATTTTTATGGTATGTTGGTCTACTAGACTTTTACGGAAAAATTTCGTTTGGTCCCCGGGGGCCACTCCCCCCCCGCGCTGGGCCCCCCCAAACCCCAAAAAATGCAGTTTTTCCTAAATAACTACCTGAACCGTGGCACCGAGGATGAAGAAATTTTTATGGTATGTTGGTCTACTAGACTTTTACGGAAAAATTTCGTTTGGTCCCCGGGGGCCACTCCCCCCCCCGCGCTGGGGCCCCCGTAAATTTTTCGTCAACGATACCAGGGACAACGAAGCACCGGGGAACATGAAATTTGGTGGGCATGTAGCCCCACTAGACTTCTAAGGAAAAATTTAATTTGGTCCCCGGGGGCCACTCCCCCCCCCCCCCCCCCCCCCGCGCTGGGCCCCCCCAAACCCAAAAAAATTCAGTTTTTCCTAAATAACAACCTGAACCGTGGCACCGAGGATGAAGAAATTTTTATGGTATGTTGGTCTACTAGACTTTTACGGAAAAATTTCGTTTGGTCCCCGGGGGCCACTTCCCCCCCCCCCGCGCTGGGGCCCCCGTAAATCTTTCGTCAACGATACCAGGGACACCGAAGCACCGGGGAACATGAAATTTGGTGGGCATGTAGCCCCACTAGACTTCTACGGAAAAATTTCGTTTGGTCCCCGGGGGCCACTCCCCCCCCGCGCTGCGCCCCCCCAAAACCAAAAAAATGCAGTTTTTTCCTAAATAACTACCTGAACCGTGGCACCGAGGATGAAGAAATTTTTATGGTATGTTGGTCTACTAGACTTTTACGGAAAAATTTCGTTTGGTCCCCGGGGGCCACTCCCCCCCCGCGCTGGGCCCCCCCAAACCCAAAAAAATGCAGTTTTTCCTAAATAACTACCTGAACCGTGGCACCGAGGATGAAGAAATTTTTATGGTATGTTGGTCTACTAGACTTTTACGGAAAAATTTCGTTTGGTCCCCGGGGGCCACTTCCCCCCCCCCCCCCCCCCCCCCCGCGCTGGGGCCCCCGTAAATTTTTCGTCAACGATACCAGGGACACCGAAACACCGGGGAACATGAAATTTGGTGGGCATGTAGCCCCACTAGACTTCTACGGAAAAATTTAGTTTGGTCCCTGGGGGCCACTCCCCCCCCCCCCGCGCTGGGCCCCCCCAAACCCAAAAAAATGCAGTTTTTCCTAAATAACTACCTGAACCGTGGCACCGAGGATGAAGACATTTTTATGGTATGTTGGTCTACTAGACTTTTACGGAAAAATTTCGTTTGGTCCCCGGGGGCCACTTCCCCCCCCCCCGCGCTGGGGCCCCCGTAAATCTTTCGTCAACGATACCAGGGACACCGAAGCACCGGGGAACATGAAATTTGGTGGGCATGTAGCCCCACTAGACTTCTACGGAAAAATTTCGTTTGGTCCCCGGGGGCCACTCCCCCCCCGCGCTGCGCCCCCCCAAAACCAAAAAAATGCATTTTTTTCCTAAATAACTACCTGAACCGTGGCACCGAGGATGAAGAAATTTTTATGGTATGTTGGTCTACTAGACTTTTACGGAAAAATTTCGTTTGGTCCCCGGGGGCCACTCCCCCCCCGCGCTGGGCCCCCCCAAACCCAAAAAAATGCAGTTTTTCCTAAATAACTACCTGAACCGTGGCACCGAGGATGAAGAAATTTTTATGGTATGTTGGTCTACTAGACTTTTACGGAAAAATTTCGTTTGGTCCCCGGGGGCCACTCCCCCCCCCGCGCTGGGGCCCCCATAAATTTTTCGTCAACGATACCAGGGACAACGAAGCACCGGGGAACATGAAATTTGGTGGGCATGTAGCCCCACTAGACTTCTAAGGAAAAATTTAATTTGGTCCCCGGGGGCCACTCCCCCCCCCCCCCGCGCTGGGCCCCCCCAAACCCAAAAAAATTCAGTTTTTCCTAAATAACAACCTGAACCGTGGCACCGAGGATGAAGAAATTTTTATGGTATGTTGGTCTACTAGACTTTTACGGAAAAATTTCGTTTGGTCCCCGGGGGCCACTTCCCCCCCCCCCCGCGCAGGGGCCCCCGTAAATCTTTCGTCAACGATACCAGGGACACCGAAGCACCGGGGAACATGAAATTTGGTGGGCATGTAGCCCCACTAGACTTCTACGGAAAAATTTCGTTTGGTCCCCGGGGGCCACTCCCCCCCCGCGCTGCGCCCCCTCAAAACCAAAAAAATGCAGTTTTTTCCTAAATAACTACCTGAACCGTGGCACCGAGGATGAAGAAATTTTTATGGTATGTTGGTCTACTAGACTTTTACGGAAAAATTTCGTTTGGTCCCTGGGGGCCACTTCCCCCCCCCCCCCCCCCGCGCTGGGGCCCCCGTAAATTTTTCGTCAACGATACCAGGGACACCGAAACACCGGGGAACATGAAATTTGGTGAGCATGTAGCCCCACTAGACTTCTACGGAAAAATTTAGTTTGGACCTTGGGGGCCACTCCCCCCCCCCGCGCTGGGCCCCCCCAAACCCAAAAAAATGCAGTTTTTCCTAAATAACTACCTGAACCGTGGCACCGAGGATGAAGACTTTTTTATGGTATGTTGGTCTACTAGACTTTTACGGAAAAATTTCGTTTGGTCCCCGGGGGCCACTTCCCCCCCCCCCGCGCTGGGGCCCCCGTAAATCTTTCGTCAACGATACCAGGGACACCGAAGCACCGGGGAACATGAAATTTGGTGGGCATGTAGCCCCACTAGACTTCTACGGAAAAATTTCGTTTGGTCCCCGGGGGCCACTCCCCCCCCGCGCTGCGCCCCCCCAAAACCAAAAAAATGCATTTTTTTCCTAAATAACTACCTGAACCGTGGCACCGAGGATGAAGAAATTTTTATGGTATGTTGGTCTACTAGACTTTTACGGAAAAAATTCGTTTGGTCCCTGGGGGCCACTCCCCCAAAGCGCTGGGGCCCCCGTAAATTTTTCGTCAACGACACCAGGGACACCGAAACACCGGGGAACATGAAATTTGGTGGGCATGTAGCCCCACTAGACTTCTACGGAAAAATTTAGTTTGGTCCCTGGGGGCCACTCCCCCCCCCCCGCGCTGGGCCCCCCCAAACCCAAAAAAATGCAGTTTTTCCTAAATAACTACCTGAACCGTGGCACCGAGGATGAAGACATTTTTATGGTATGTTGGTCTACTAGACTTTTACGGAAAAATTTTGTTTGGTCTCCGGGGGCCACTCCCCCCCCCCCCGCGCTGGGCCCCCCCAAACCCCCAAAAATGCAGTTTTTCCTAAATAACTACCTGAACCGTGGCACCGAGGATGAAGAAATTTTTATGGTATGTTGCTCTTAAGGGCCCACATCAACCTAGCCCATAATCACTCATTTGTGATTTGCGCCCCTCCCATAAAAAATAAAAATACAATATTATTCTGCTTTAATCGCCCCTATCTTCAGTGGAGATGTTCAGAACTGCACCATATTTCATGTGTATGATTAACTTGACATCCTCTGGGGGTATCCTCTGCTAAGTTTCGTAGAATTTCATCCATGGGGGGGTATAAAATAAATTCATTTATGTGCACATTTAGTGACTGTACACTCATCGGCTTGTAGATGGTGCTGTTGAGTGAAGGGTTTCTGGTTTAGGATGATACTGTCACACACACACATGCAAGAATACAAACAAACGCAAGCATGCACACACACTGACATCCACACGCACAGACACACACATACAAATCCACATGCACAGACACACACACACAAACACACACGCACACACATGTACGCACACATACATACACGCACAGACACACACACACACACACACACACACAGACACACACATACACAAACACACACACACACACACACACACACACACACACACATGCACATAGTACTACTTTTTTTAGGTATATACATAAACACACAATACAGCCAAATTACTCCACGTCATTTATTTTTGTGGAAAGCCAGTGCAGGCCTGAGCGGCGGTCATATTTAGTTCTCATTAGTATTGTAAGAAAACACTCATTTTACCTGGTCAAAAACAGCTCTGTTTTCAGCACGCATGTGTCTTTAAATGATAATGAGCTTTGCTGACCCCGCCCCTCTGTTCTGTGCGGACACCATAACACAACAGGTGTGTTGGACATCGGCTGCGGCTGAATGTAACCGATCGGCGAGAGTAGCCGCATGCAGGCGGGGAGGAGCTGCAAACGGAGACGTGAAGTCGGACACTTTCTGATTCCCGTAGTGACCGCTCACGTGGTGTTTGCATACTTTAGGCCTATATATACCACAGCTGAAGTGAAATAAATGCAATATTTGCCTAATAATGCACAGATGTTTCTGAGACATTCATTCATTCAGTACTTTATGTACTGCTTCATCCAACGTCTGTTTGAACAAGAATAAAGTTCAACATAAGCTACTATCAATGAAGTGGAGTCTACATTTTTTAAGCAGTTTTAATTTGATAAACATGACATAATATAACATCGAAACAACATGAAAAGAGTGTTTACTGTTATAAAAAACTGATTTGTGAGCTTTAGAGGAACTAAAGGTGTTCGAATAAACACGAAACACACGTGATCGTTGTCATGCAGTGAATCCGGCCAATCATGGAACAGCTGTGTCGTCATCAGCCCTCGTGCAGCCGCTCTTGAGAAGCTGCGCTGGCTGAGTTCTCCGGCTACTTTCGAATCGCTCTCGCGGTGCTTTGATGGCATACGTCACAGTCACGTGGCGTCGGCGCTGTATCAAGTCGGACAAAATTTCGAACCGGCATGCACTGCTTCAAGTCAGCCGCCGATCGGTCTGCGCAGAGCTGCATGAAGTCCAACAAGCCTAATAACACAATAACCATAACTCGTTGTTCATTATAAACGTGGGATTATGAATTATATTGATAACGTCGTACATAGAAAGCATGCTGTAATGGACCCGAGTGTAAACAGCCGCATTCATCGTGAAGCGTGCTAGCGATTTGCAAAGATTAATATAAAGGTTAATAAAACGTTACACTCACTTCTTCTTCTGGAGGTGCAGCAGGAACACGAATAGTTGGTGCCGATCCTTTTTTCAGGAGCAGCTTCAGCATAACCAGCTTTACTGACCCTCGTGTGTAAAGCAGTCTGGTGAAATGATCCGCGCAAACATGACAGCATTGACGTTGATCGTGGTGATTATTCCCTTTGAAAACAAACTCAGCCACTGCATCTTCAGCGGTTCGGGTTTAGGAACATCAACATGATGCTGTGTTCCTTATTACACCCAAGAACACACACCACAATCGCTGAGACGCCATTCTGCTCATAGACAGCGCTCCAGCGGATCAACAATGCACTATGATTGACAGCTCACTCACGAGCGAGGGCGGGTCTGTGTTGAAACGCTACTGTCAATCAACAATCGTGGGAGGGGCGTCTGACGTCACACGGTCGAACGGCTTGATTTGAGACGGGGAAAACATATAAGAAGATTAAAAAACACTGGATGGATTTCTATCATTTTATGATGGTTGTGTACAGGCACTGCCAACACACACTTCAGTACAATCAACTTGTAAAAGTGCATGTAGTGTGCAGACACTTCCGGTTGAGTGAACTTGGTTGCCGCTACTCACCGGCTATTTTATTGTTTTCCTTTTGTAATTTAATCTTTTTAAGTCGGGAAATTGTATCCAGCCTCTCCATTCATTATTTTACTCTTGGAACTCTGAATCGGACTTGAAGTGATATTAATTATTCCTGATTGTGGCTGAAGATTGGCGTTTTCAGCTCGGCATCACCGTTGGGTTTGTCTATCCTAATTCAACAAGACTTCACCATGTGGCTCTTCAAACTGCTGTTATGGATTATTTTCTCCTCTGCGTTGTTCAGTGCTACTCCTTGTCTGGTGTACTCGGTGGCACATCTATACAAACTTAGACCTGTCATAACTCCCCTGCTGCTGCATAGCGGTAATCATCCGGATCCTATACGCCGACCAAAATACATTCACCGTGGGTCTCAGCGGAATATCCGATTCAGCTCTGCTAAATCTGAACGTGGTGGACAAATTCGGTCTTTTTGGTCTTCAAACCCAAGACTGCCTAAAAATGCTGGGCGATCTGTTGATTATGAAGTGCTTGCTCCGCTGCCCAGGTCAGATTTCACGCCTTCTGCACCACTCTGTTTCACTCTTTTTAATGTTCGATCACTCAACAATAAGACATCTATTATCCATGAACTTATTCAAGACCAAAACATTGATTTTATGACTCTAACTGAGACCTGGCAGAAGCCTAATGACTTTTTTCATTTAAATCAAACAATACCAGCTGGATATGCTTATACATGCAAGCCTCGTTGCGCTGGTAAAGGAGGCGGTCTTGCACTTATTAATCGTGACAGTTATAAAGTCTGTCCAATTTCTATATCGGAGGAGCCATCATCTTTTGAAATATTGGCCGTACAGCTTGAAGGCTCAACTCCCACTATTGTTGTCACGATTTATAGACCACCAAAAGCATCTGCTATGAATACATTTTTTTACTGAATTTTCTACCATTTTAACACATCTGTGTACCCTGTCTCCGAACATCATGTTGATGGGAGATCTTAACATTCATTTTGATAATACTATTAACACTCAGTATAAAGAGTTTAAATCAATTCTGGATAGTGCTGACCTTGTGCAGTTTGTTAAATTTCCAACACACAACAAGGGACATATTTTGGATCTTATATGCTGTTCGGGTGTCAAGCCTTTTAATTTTACTTCTATTGAATCTTCTATCTCAGATCATAAGCCTATATCATTTAACCCTCTGGAGTCTGAGGTGTTTTCTGGGCCCTGGAGATGTTCTGACATGCTCTGACATTTGTGCTTTTTTCAGTTATTTATAAACATGTTAATGGCAAAGGTGTAAATTCACTCTATATAGCACAAACAGGGCTACCAAAATATGTGATCACCATGCATGTATATTTTTTTATTTTTAAGAGAATAATGCTTATGCGTGGTTATTGAAAAAAATAAAAATGAAAGTTGCTGAAATAAGACCTCAAAACTCATAATAAATATGCATGAATAAGACTTTTGACTAATGGATGTTCTTCCTTCGAGTTCTGGCTTCAAAATTATGTGAAATTAGTCTTGCTTTATCGTTCACATAAAACAATACATTGATTTAAATTGATGTAAAACAGGTTTTGCTTGGAAAGCCAATATGCGAGTGGGTGTGAACGAGGAGTGGTTTACACCTTAGAATACAATGTCCCACCCACTCTGCATAATGACTCTGCATAATGAGCCATTCATTCAGGTGTGACACTGGCTGAGCCACAATGCAAGGACAAAAGATATATTTAGAAGAAGACTTATATTGACCATTTAAGATTTTGCTTACATCTATCTTGTAAATATGTTTTGCTATTTTATTAAAAAGGTTTCAATTACAACAATAATTACAATTTCAACAATATTTCAAGTGTACTCTTTCTTTGTAAAAAAAATTTTTGAAAAAAAGAATGTATTCATTAGTTTGAATATAGCCAAAATTGGAACAGCTAACATCTTAGTTGATGACTTTATTTTTGACAAAAAAAGTATTTTTTATATATATAAAAATTGCTAAACAAAAGCTTATTTGATGTGGCAGTATATTCTACAGTAAAAACTGTACTCAAATCTAGTCAACAAAATGTTGTCTTTCATATTTCGTCTGACTGTAACGTTGTTTTTATGAAATATTAGGGCATATAAATGTTAATTTGCAGTTTAATACGTATTGCTTATACAAATAGCCTACATTTTATTTCAACGTATTTCAGTCGATTTTTACTCATAGTAATACAGTTTGCTAAAACATCATCATTCATTCACACACGCAATTTAAATTTAACCTGTTAAGCTTCACCAGTGCGTCGGCGCACTGAAGCGTTTTTTATTTATTTAATTCAAAATTACTATCAGATTTAATGTTATACCTTGACAAACTATACATCATTAAAAATATATAAGACTCAAGTTTCAGTATTTGACCACTATTGTATTCTGAGAAACTCATAGTGACAGTTATGTCTTAATTTGTGTCAGGAGTTATGAAATGAAAAAATGAGTCGATACCTTTAATATGAATTATGACCGTCAGCCGCTTTCATTCATAAAAAACTCCCGTGCTGTCGTCATGACAGCGATACACAAAACAACGTCCCTCAGGGCTTTAGCTCAAAAATGTGCAGATTTGGAGAAATATTGATAGATTCTTTTAGATTCACATCATATTTCTATAGACAGGAATAATATTTATTGAATTTATACCCAAATGCGTCAATGTAATCTTTATGAGCGTTTGGTATTCTAATTCAGAGTGTTTTCAATTCATACCAATAGCCTGAGGGCGCTATATGCACAGTAATATAGTCCATATATGGCACATGAAGAAGAGCCATGATCATGTGACATTCCAGGAAGCCTCGAACACACACACAGCTAACAGAGATCGGCTGTAATCATGCAGATAAAAGATGTTTTGAAGACAATAAACATGATTGCAATGATATCTGATTTGCCTGTGTTCTTCAAGCCATGCCAGGTATTTTTATAATAATAGATTATATTTATAATGTAATGCTAATCTATATAGACTTTATCATTGTGCATAATACTATCAAATAATATATTTTCTGTCTGATTTTTTTTATCTGAAGCTAAATTAGATCACAGAAGATTATTTAAAACATTCGGCTTGAGTTATAAAGTACGTTTTGAGCATAAATATGGTTTTAATCTCATATATTGTCGTGTATTGATGGTGTGCTAAGCTAACATGCTAGCTAGCCCTAACTGTTAGTCACATGACATGGTCTTGAAAAACATTTAACTAAATACAGAGTTTTGGGCTTATTATCTTCAGATTTTAAACATAAAATGTTTAGACATGTGGCTTTAGCTGTAGTGCATTTCTAGATTGCTCCAGTGCCCATTTCAATTTTATTTTCATGAGGATGTTTCATAAAAAATAATTTCTAATAACTTTACAAAACTTTGAAGCTATTTATAACAATTTTTGTCATTACGACAATAATTAATTCTACATTTACAATAAACTGCCAGGTGTCAGCTTTCAAACGAGATCATACTTGTGCTTTTAGTACAAAGGGTTCATGAACTGTATCTGTTTTAGTTTGGGTATGTCATTTCTGGGGATTTTTCAAAAGTGGCGTTGCAGCTTAACAGGTTAAACTGTCTTTTTGCGAGCTGTGGTAAACAGCGTGCATCTCTGCCGTTCATTCATTCATAAACAGAAACCCGATTCACGTGAGAAGAAAAAAAAACTTACAGTATTCCTCAGCTCGCTCCTCGATATACCCGCACTTCTGAGGTACTTTTTTCATTATTGTTATTCCTCACAGCGCTGCGAGACGGTGTAAACAAGTAATGATCTGAATAAACTGATATGTGGGCGTTCACAGGATTGCGCGGATTGCCTCATTCATTTGCGTTTGAATAGCGCGCGCTCTCCGTAGGCGGAGTCACATTACATTTGAATTAGTTGTAATGAGGTCGACTGGAATCGCTCTCTTTTAATACAGATTTCACAAGATGAGAATATTTGTTTTTTATATAAGTTACTTCATTTAAAAGAAGAGAATTCAAGCTTCATGCCTGTGTGTCTGTATGCCTGTTTGACTGAGTATTCGCTGAGTTATTGTTCATTTTCGGACGCGTTTCAGAATGGTCTTCACTGGCAGAGAGAAGGCAGAACTCGCATCATGTTTATTTTTCTTTATTTGGCGAAAAGCACAACACTTTGTTTTTATTGTGAGTGTACACAAAAATAATACACACTTAACAGGATAGATTGATGTACAAAACAAGCATATAAGATAAAAAATAATATTTTTATTTTATTATTTTTTTGCACTCATACGGAAAAAAAACGAGCCTATCGCGCTGGCGCGATAGCCGACCTCAGGGGGTTAAACACACGGGGAGAGTAATCAACATGAAAGAGAACAGGTGCGTAGATCAGGAGCTGTGGAAGATAAGCTCAGGGAACTCAGGTGATCCAGAACAGGGTAAACACACCCAGACAGACACAGAACTACACTTTTACACCAAATAGTCCATTTTCTGCTGCTGTCACCATTATATTCTGTTTAGTTCATGGACTTTTAGTTTGCATTTCTTCAGTTCCTGTTTTCCTTGTGTTATCCGTTACTATGGTCACCGTCATTATGAGTTCATCTAGATCAGCTGTGCACCCTTCACTATCCCGTTTGTGCTTGCCTTATACGTACCCGTTCCTTCTTGTCCGATCACCGTTGTTTAGTTGTGTTTGCCATTGCCTGTCTGAGGTATTGAGATTAGACTTTGAGTTTTCTAAACTGGATCTGTCAGCCACAAACCACAGTAGTTAAATACAAAGGTTTTCTACAAACACTAACTCACACTACACTCATTCAATTTTAATACTCACTGTTAGCGATTAATCACACTAACCTGAACCAAAACACACACGAGTCTCGAGATTCATCCCATAATTTAATCTGTGTCTCTGTTAAACGGATATAAAGGCAATCATTCTGCTTTCTGCAAATATATGTAAATATAAGCGTGTTGATTTGTGTGATGATGCTGGTGTGGAGCTGTGAAGTGTTCCCAGATCCAGGAACACTGGATTCCTCATGACTCGAGCTCTGCCTGTACTTCAGATCCGCCAGCAGAGGGCAGTGATGATCTCACACGCAGCACTGAGGAGTCTGGGAAATACACCAGTGACTCCTACACTCATTATTACTGACCACTGCTCTCACCTGTCATGAGGTGTTGTTTCCATGACGACCAAAGCACTGCCATTATAACCATCACAGGCTATAATTAACCAATAATCTTACATCAAACATAGTCGCTAAGTGTCGTTTTACAGTGATATAAAACCACTGATGTGTTTTCTGTGAGAGTATTCAGGCCTCAAAAGTTTTGATTTTTATTTGATATTTTCAAACTTTTTTAGGAAATTTGGTTCTCAGATGAGTAACTTTCTTTCTCTGATCATCTCTGGCAGTAAAAGCCCATCACAGGAGTGTTAATGTGTGTGTTTCTGATGTCAGATGTGTTTCTGTTTCCTATAAAGTCACACCCTGATTCTCCTAAACATATTTGACTGATGATGATGTACAGAATGTGTGCTGAGAATCAGGTTTGGTCGGATAAGAGGAAAACACAAACTCTTCTGTGTGGATAATAGATGACGTGTGTGATGGGGTCTGATTCCAGTGTTGAGTCGGTTCAGATCTGTGAGCTCAGTCATGTGTTCCTCAGTAAATCATCTCTACAGACGTCTCTCTGCTCAGGGTCAGTCACGCTGGAACAGATCCTCCACAAACACCTTTACTACATATTAGCACCTCACAGATATAACCTGAATAAACATATAAGTACATGTGTTAATAAGCTGTTGTTACCTAAAACTACAATATGTTTCTGAGATTGTATGATGTAATAATATTTAATCTGACTATAATGACTAGAATAACCAGCCCTATGTCTTACAGTCCTGTACCTCGAGCTCCTCAAACTCACTGCAGAATGAGTCTTAACCCTATAAAGCTGCTGTATTATACTCCATATGTGATCAACACTTCACTGATAAACCTGTCAATTAGAGTTCTCAACGGGTCGGGTCGGCCCGACAAACCCGACGGGACCCGCGGGTTCGGGCCGGGTTCGGGTCGAAAATAAAATCAAATGACTCGGGTCGGGTCGGGTCTCGGGCTTAATCTTTTGCGCTCAGTAAAAAAAACAAAAACAAAAAAAACCATTTATTAATCATCGCTGCTGGTCACCGTAAAGAAAGTCTGGCTGCTGCGTGTAACGTGCATCATGGAGAGGGGCGGGGGCAGACCTGACGCCGCTGCGTGCACGCCTTTAGCCTGGAGAAGAAGATGGAGTTGGTGAGAAGTAAACTTGCCGCAGGTGAATTCACCGTCGCTACTACAGCCTATTTATATATTTAAAGTGTATTGTCTCAGTTGTTTGTATTGTTTGTATTGTTAAAAGGCGTGAACATTAAAGGTTGATTTGAATTCCCGTCTGCTGGTCATGATAATACGTGTATGAGAGAAAAAAAAAACTGACGCGGCGTCGGGCCGCGGGTCGGGTTCGGGCAGATAATTCATGTTTATGTGTCGGGTTACATCGGGTCCGGGCTTTAAAAGCCACGGGCCGGGTCGGGTCGGGTTGTAATTTTCAGGCCCGTTGAGAACTCTACTGTCAATCTCCTCCAGTCCGTCTGTGTCATATCGTTTACACTCTTTTATCAAGTCAAAGTCAAATCTGCTGTCAAATCACTGATTTTATCAAGTAAATGTAAGAATAACTTTGATATTGTTAGTAATATTTCAGCTGGACTGAAGCAGCTTTACTTGATCATCATTTATTATAAAAATCAGGTTTTGTTGTTGCCGTTTGTCTATTATAACTGTTGTATTGGAGTTTATTTATTACAAGTTATGTATTTGTTTATTATTTGTATTTAGTATGTGCATATTTATATTTATGTACTTTAGTTGATTATGGTGCGCCTGTGGGGTTAGGAGTGTATACGTCACCGCGTGTGGGCGGAATAGCCCAATAGCTAAATAGCTAACCGTTGTTCCCTGAATCCACAGCCAACATCGAAAGGTCGACAGGGTTATTTCATCTCAATCATCATTGTATTGCATTATATTTAAAACTACAGAGCTTTGATCATAAAACTAAGCATTTAAATATTTTACTAAGACAGCATTGACATTTATATGCATTTTATGTTGATATGTGCTATTCTGTTATAAAGATCTCAATGATTTCCATTACAAGCATCAGAAACTCATATAAACATCATCATCTGCATATTTTTGCTCAGTTTGAGTCTCTGATTTAAATTGAGCTTTTTTTCCTCCATATTCTCACTATATCAGACTATATTAGCCATAAAAGCCTGAAGCATTCAAATATAATACAAAACATAAAACATTTTAGTCTAAATAAACTGGTCCATTCAAAAAAAAAAAAAGATTTCTCTGACTATTATATCATTAGTCAGGGTTAAAATATTAAAAGGATTGAACGAGTTTAATCCCTAAACCAGTGTCTTATATCAGCAGGTTATGACCATATAGACCACAGATTATTTTCATCATCATCATCACTCAAATATATTCAGAAGAATTAGAGTTTGACTATAGAGTATATCAGAGAGATGTCCTGTCCCAGAGGTAAATACATTCTTTCCATCATCATCATTCAAAGATGTTTATGAAAATGTGTGTGTCATGTAAGAGTTTCACTGTACAGAAAACGCCTCAGGTTACAGATGTAAGCCCGGTTCCCTGCAGAAGAAGATACACACAGCAACTTTGAGCAATATTGCTTGGCAACCTGTTTGGAACTCGCTTGGCATGTGTAGAACATGTAGAACAGCTGAGGGGGTTTAACTCCACATCGAGTCTAACAACGCCCTTTAGCTGCTCTACACTCACTGTAAATCACGGCTTCAAGGGCCTTATTGCTTGTTGCACTTCCAGGGCGTCAAAAACTGAAGCAAGAGGCTTTGTGTTTTAATCTGCGATATTACGTTGAACCACAACAGTAAAAGCACGTAATATCGCAGATTCTACAGATCATCATTAATAGCGAGCTGATAATTAATTTATTAATGTCCCTGGCATCAAATGTAAAAATAGCCTAAAGTTCTCAAATCTATAAATATAAATGTGTGTGTGTTTTAATCTTTTTTTTTTTCTTTTTTTTTTTTACAATAAGAAACAGGCCAGGGCCCGGTTCCCCAAAACGTTCTTATCGCTAAGTAGTTCTTAACCTATTCCTTAACCTCTCTCTTAACGTTATGGCACGATTCCCGACACGTTCGTACGCTAAGTATGTCTTGTGTAAGTCACACTTTCGTAAGGTTGGTCTGGACCACTCTTAGCTTTACCTTATCACTGTTGCAGGCATGGGCGAGGCTAGCCTCTTAGCCCCAAAAAGGAGCTCAGCACCCCTAAAACTTGGAGTAAGAAATGTTATTCAAAAAAAAATGTTTGTCTTTGACAAGGTTAAATAATGTCCAAAACATACTCCGTAGTTTGTGGTTTAAAATGCATGTGTTACGGATGAAAATGAAAACATCCCCGCTTAGCAAATGGTGTCATCCTCTTCTCTTCTACTTCTCCTCTGTACCTGCACCGCTCAGCACGCCCGTCATCCAGCGCCAAACACACGTCACTAGGCCCTTTTTAAACTTCTGCCTAGCCCACCTAAACATTTGTGATTAAGTGTAGGCTACACAAATTCGTGTTCGCTTCAGTCTTGTTATAATCAGATTCAGAGTGTTCTTCATCTTCAATCCGCAGCAGCGCCAAGCAGAGCGCACGTCAGAAACAGAGGACAGGGTGTGTGTGTGTGTGTGTGTGTGTGTGTGTGTGTGTGTGTGTGTGTGTTCATCTGAGCCTCATTGGTCTTTCACTGCTCATCAATGTCAGAATATTTGAGATGATGAATCAAATCAAAGCAGGCGGGCTTTATGTTCACAGAAGCTGCTGAGCGCGAATTTTAGCAGCACGACTGACGCTTCAGTTTACGGTCAAGTGCGAGATAAGAATAGGCCTAAGTAGCTAAACTAAACATTTTATATTTGACAGTTTTTTAGGTCATAAATGTTAAACGAATGACAAAAATAATTAGAAAACTAATAAACTTTTGTCCAATTTCGCCATTTTGAGCTGAAAATAGGCCTATATAACGTGTAATTATGTCATTGTGAGGGGACAAGAAACATTAACAAAGCCGTTTTCATAGGCACAAGATTAATAATGCATGTGTACATGTTGAGAATTAATATAATACAATTTGTAGCCTTCGGTAAATTAAAAAAGTTCATCTTAGGAGGGGAAGAGACAGGGCAAGATCAGGAGACTGAGAGATAAAGACAGATTAATGGAGATGAGGAGAGAGAAGGTTTTAAATCTATTTCTTATCCTTTTTTTTGGCCTTCAAACGTCTTGAAATGCACATATCAGAGAAATAAAAATGTTTAACCCCATAACAACCTCAAATTTATGACCTCTTTGATTATAAAGCCCTGTCTACGGCCATATATTAGGCCTATATCAATAATGAATGTGTACATATTGTGAATGAATTTAATAAACTTAGTTACCTAGCTTTCCTGGTAGCTTTGTCTGAGAAAATGATTCATAAATCAACCTATCAGTTGACCCTATGTTTACTTTATTCTCTGACAGACAAAAATGAAAAGCTCAGCTTTAGGAGGGGAAGAGACAGAGCAAGATAAAAACAAAGAGAAAAAGAGAGTGATGCTGATGAGGTGAGAAAAATAAACAGCTGCCCGTACATGGTTTTAAAGCTGTTGTTATCCAATTTTGTTGGCCTTCAAAACATCTTAAATGCACATATGTAGATCAGAGAAATCAAATTTTTCTCGGGGGAGCATGCCCCCGAACACCCCTAAATACCTCACATTCAGTACCTCAGTGATTATAAAACCCTTCCATATGCATGTTACTGGATGAATGAATGAAACTAGTTAATAATGAGCATTAGATCATAACCCTAACCCTAACCCTAACCAAACTAACTTTTTTTTTTTTAAATGATACCCTCATTGGGGGCTGAGCCCCCCTAAAATGAAAATCCTAGAATCGCCCCTGGTTGCAGGTCTATACGAATATAATTCTTAAGTTTTAATACACCCAGACAGTGTTCAATTAGGCTAATTCAAGTGTTTTCATGCAAAGACTAAAATTGTCATTACACTGATTGTTGTTAGATTTTTAATTATATTATTATACAATATTATTAATTTAATTAAAAAGCACTTTTAAAGGCCAGTGAAAGCATAGGCTACTGTCAGTTAAGTCCTATTCGGACGCTAATATTGTTTCTCATGGGCTTGTATGGTATTTTAAACATTTACAGGGGTGAGTCGGTGATTTTAGTGCCGTCCGAATCCATAATATCAGTGTTTTTTCTCACCCAACCTGTGTAAAAATCCCTGTCCAAATTAGTACCTATTTTGACAAACAGGTCGTGTGGTGATTTAATTGCCGTCTGAATCCACATCTCTGAGTTTACAAGAAGAGATTCAAAATTCACGGTTTAAATCCTTTTTGATCACTACCGAGCACCGTACATAAGATGTAAACTTTTAATTCTGAAATGCTGGAAAGTATTTACAAGAACAATATTTCATCGCAGCTCCACCTCAGCGAACAAAAATGGGAAAGAGAAGAAGGCACGTAAATTTTTGAAAAGGTTATTGTGGCAGCAATATATGATACAATTTTAAAATATGTAGGCTAGGCTATTATAGGCTATTATAATTTGGTTAATTTTGTATAATATCCAATATGCCTAATAAATGTAATTTCAGCTAAGTGCTTTAATAAAGAACCGCGCTTTCTCACATAAACAGCCCCTGCACGAGAGAATAACTGATTCTCGAGCCGTCGATATCAGCAGATTCAGCAGCATCGCCACGGACAGCGCCGGGTAACGTCGCACGTAAGAAAGTATATCTTAAGCAGCTTCCTAAGGTATGGTTCGGGGAACACATAGGAACACAAACACCTTTGGTAAGATATATCTTTCAAGTCTTCTTAGCGCGCTTAGAGTGAGCGTTATCGGGGAACCGGGCCCTGAACTATACACAGTGGGCCTACACAATCATTTAATTATGCATTATAAAAACGCAAATATATATATTTGAAGAGTTCAGATGCAAAAGCCTCTAAGTGCCATCTGAAATTTTCTTCTAGAATGATCATTTTTATCAAGCTTGTATATTTAAGTTCAGTAATTTCACCTAAATGGCAATGAAAATTACCTATTAATTGGAATTTAAGTGAAATTACTGAACTTAAATATACAAGCTTGATAAAAAAATTATCATTCTAGAAGAAAATTTCAAATGGCACTTAGAGGCTTTTGCATCTGAACTCTTCATATATATATATATACACATATATATATATACACACACACACACACACACATGTATACACACATGTATACACACATGTGTTATGGATTTTAAAGCTTTGGAGTTGCTGGAGGTAGCCTAGCCCAGATAAAAGTCATATTAAAAAGGGGATTTATGAACATTAAATGTACATTAAAAATACATTTATGTAGCTATAGAAACTTAGCTATAAAAAATATCAATTTAATAGGCCTTATTTCTTACCAGAGCTTTAGAAATTTACGATGATGTATAGGCTATTATACTAGGCTAATTTGCCATAAGGCAAATCGTTGAAATCAATGGAGTTCCTTGTTCGTCAATATAGTGACGCCTAGGAGTACCTTCGACGTCTTCTCTGTGACGCCTCTGTGACCATGCTTCAGTTTTTGACGCTCTGGGACTGAGAATGGGTTGCAACATTATTCCTGTGGCGTCTTGAGAAACACAATAAACCTGTTTAGATTTATGCAAGAAATGTTTATTTGTTAATCAGTGATTCAGCAAACGATACGGAGGAACAGTTTATCTGTTGTTATGTGAGATAAGATTACGTGTTAGCTGCTTCACAACATGTTTTTACACTTTTTAATTAAATGTAGAGAAAGGAATCATTTTAAAGAGAGATCCAGTATTATTTCTTCATATTTCCTAGTTGACACTTTTTATTGATGATCTGATTTGCTGCTAAAGTTTTTAAGGACTTGAACTGGACAAACATGCATCAGTTTGTGTTATTAAGAATATGTATGATAAACATGAACCTGATCCATAATCCTCAGATTTGAACTAGAACCTGATCATATTTGTGTCTTTTGCTCAATTAGGATCTTCAACTCAGAGTGTGTTGCATTATGGTATAAATAATTTGACCAATTCTAGCAGATTAGATCATGTTGAACTATTTTCTTTGACTGACAGCATCACTGTATAATGTAATAAGTTGACTTTACTTGAGGAAACTGATTGCCTTAAAATTTCTAAGTAAAGTAGTGAATTAATTTTTAGTTGGCAAAACTTAATGAATTAGTTAAGAAAACCTGTCCCACTTTACATTAAGTGGCTTTAAGTATTATGACCTTACATTAAAAATATGTACATTGTACCTATGTGTTCATGTTGTATTGTTGGTACTGTTAACTCAAAATCATTAGTTATGTTAACTTATTATTAGAGTTCACATTACTAGGACAATCTTAGGCAAAACATTATTTATGATCAATTTTCTTCAGGCATTATAATGCAGCAAACAATGCCATTCTGGCACATTCGAAACATGTTTTATTAATGTAACATTAATGCATCACAACAAATCATGACTGATGAATAAAATAATACTGACAGTCTTTTGACAAGAAACTGAAGCTGACGCTGTAAAAATCAATGTTTGCTTAATTTTGACTCTTAGGAAAACATATTTAACAGAAATAAGTAAAACGGTGCTCTTTAAAAAAAAGTGTTCACTTTAGGTTGACTGTTGACATTTAAAAAGAAGGTTTCCTTTAGTGCAACCACAAGTTTTTTTTATTTTTTTTTTATTGCAAGTTAAAACAATGTAGCTTATACAAGGTAAAAGATCAATGTCATATATACACATACAGAAGAGAGGGGAACATACAGAACCGGTACATTTCAGGTACATTGGTAAGTTTAAGCAATGAGATATTTTAGTGATATAGATAGAGGCAATTTAAGAGAATCATAGTAATTGTGACAGAGTTGTAGTAAAAGTAGTATTCATACTACTATTAATAATAATAATAATAATCTAGCGTTCAGCGTCAGTTCAGGCAGGCCGCGTAGTCAAGCTCAGCTATCAGCTGATACCTATCCAGACCTAACAGCTGATCTGATTTCTAAGCACTCAATTAGTCCCTATCAAACAGGGCGCCGTATTTAAAGTCATTTTTCAGTGTGCCTGCTTGACTGCTTCCACTGCATGCTTACAAAAGCACAGCTTCTTGCAAAAAATAAAAAAATATGCGATTACTCGTGTATTTTGCTGTATCGTTACTCACCCAACTGCTGACCATGTCTACTGCCGCAAATGAGGAAGACCAATGGCAAGTTGAATCCATCGAAGAAACCCAGCAACAAATAAATCAAGCAGAGGAAGCCTTTCAAGACGAAAGCAACGCTTCTGTCCGTCGGAGCTCTCGTCTGGCAAGTAAAACATATAGTCCTCCTAGCATCATTGACTGGCAGTGGCCACTGGCGAAGTTACTGGAAACCTTGTATAGACACGATATCCCGGCACCGACTGGAGCTACGCATAAGGAACTGTTTGCTTTGCTCTGTGAAAAAATTGACGTCCCAGCAGCAGATGTTCCTCCTCCTCCTCCATTCTCCGGCAGGAAACAGGCGCAGAAGAGGAAGAACCTCGACCCGGCTTCCACTCCATCTGCTGATGTTGCACCCAAGCGGGCAGGTGGTCCAGCCGTCTCAACCCGAGCGGTCTACTCTTCTTCAGTTCAAAGCAACGACCCAGTGTTGTCGGCATAGTCCAACATTCAGCTTTCGCTCTCCGACACGAACTCCAGAATTCAGGCTCTGGAGTCCGGTTCAACTTCTAGGTCCTCGACAAATCTTCTCTTCTCCGGCCAGTCTTCTGAGAACTCCTCATCGGCCACGGCACGGCTGCCTGTGTTTACGCAGCAGCAGGATGATGACGTCATCAATTCCGTGACTATACCACGGAGAACGATGGGAAGTGCAGTTCCCGTGTCTACAGGCTCTCCATTCTTTCCGCCAGCGGCTGCGATTTCTCATCAGTTAAGAAGCCAAATCATCGCAGGTAATGATGTCAATCTTGTGAAAATATTGCTGTGCTCAGAAATGAGTGAGAAGCGTGTTGTTGATTGCGGCGACGTGTCTGTTATGCTTAAAGATAGCGATCCCCGGCTTTCAAAAATGTTAACACTAGCTGAATTTAATGTGGCATTTGGGGTTTTCAGAGATGTCATATGTGAAATCTATCCGTCTCGTAGAGCTGAGCTGGACACTTATTTAGCAATTATTTCTGATTTGGCTTTGACTTATGGAGGAACTCTCTTCTACGACTATCACAAATCCTTCTCTGCAAAAGCTGCTATGTTTATTCAACGTTTTAACCAGAGACTGGATGTCATGATAGAAACACGGAAGCAAATGCAAGTTAACTCTTTTCTTTATTGTACACAAGTTGATGATAGATAAGTCCAGAGCGAGAAACAGGATAGTGGCGCAGGGACTTCGATGGTCAGATGTGCCGTGATGAAAGGTGATGACGTGACGTGAGAATACCAGGGTGAACATCCACGGGGACACGAACAGGAACGAGGAGACACCGAGACTGGAACAAGACGAGATCACACACCGGGAACCACATACAACGATCTGACAAAGGAGATGAGAATTGAGTGAGTATATATAGGTGCTGAGATGAGCTGCAGCTGGTGACGGAGTGATGAACTTGATTGTTGATGAGTGCTGATCAGCCGGCACGCCCACACAATCAGCACGTAACATACAACAACAGAAACACGAGACAAGAAAGAGGCATAGGATTTATGAACCGTGACACTGGACTGGTCAGTAGTCGACTTAACCCTCATAAGCAGACATTTCACTGGTCATCAAGCTCTCTCCTGCTCAATTTGTGGCTCTCATTCTCACACTCTCAATCTATGCCCAAAATCTGTGTCTCCTCCACCTTCTAAGCCTGGCTTTCAAACTGTTGACTCTAAGGTAACACCATTTGCTACTCCATTGTGCTATAATTTTAATGAAAATGTTTGCAAGTTTTATAATTGTAAATATGTTCATGCTTGTAGTTACTGTGGGGACAGCCACCCAAAATCGGTGTGCCCAAGACGAACCCGCTTTATGAAAAAGGAGAAAAAGAAATAAAGCCATCAACCCCAATTAATGTTCCAAAGCTGGGACAGGCACTGAAAAATCATCCTAACCGCTGCTTCGTCAATTATTTATTAACGGGACTTGTTCAAGGTTTTTTTGCAGGATTATTATTGTTACCTAATCATTCTTTTTACTGTAATAATTTGCTTTCTGCTGTTAAGGAACCTGAAATTGTTGATTCTTTGTTGGAAAAGGAAGTTAAGAAAGGATTCATGATTGGGCCTTTTGATAAATCTCCTTTCTCAACTTGTCGTATTAATCCTATAGGGATTGCTACCCGAAAATATTCAGGGAAGAAGCACTTAATTATTGACTTGTCTGCCCCCCATAATGACGCTGCTCAAAGTATCAATAGTTTTATTCCTCTAGCTCCGTTTTCTCTGTTTTACGCAACTGTTGATGATGCAATTAAATTCATTAAAATAGCAGGTAGGGGTGCATGGCTCGCAAAGGCAGATATTTCAGATGCCTTCAAAGTCATGCCTTTACATCCATCGCAGTTGGATTTATTTGGCGTTAAATGGAGGGAAAAATTATATTTTTCGGTCAGGCTCACTTTCGGCTGTCGCAGTACTCCAAAAATATTTGATACTCTATCAGAGGCACTATGTTGGATTCTTCTTAATAACTGCAAATTACCGCACGTGCTCCATCTTTTAGACGATTTTTTGCTTGTGGATCATAAAAATGCAAAGCCAGAAAGATGCATTTCGGCGTTAAAACACACTTTCACCGAATTAGGTGTTCCCCTTTCGGAGGAAAAAACTTTAGGCCCTCTTAAAGTTATTGAGTTTTTAGGCATTACATTAAATTCTAACTTAATGCAAGCCTCGTTGCCCCTTGAGAAATTAAATCGCATTAGAGAAATCATGAGAAATGCTCAGATGTCAGTTTCTCTTCTAGGCCATCTTAATTTCGCGATGCGTATAATTCCACAAGGCAGGTCTTTTATTGCCAGACTCCTCGATCTATCCAAATCAGTTAAAGATCTTAAGGACATAGTTACCTTAGATGAAGGCTGCAGATCCGATCTTAGGTTCTGGTCTTTGCTCCTTGAAAATTGGAATGGCATTTCCTTTTTTCATTATGATGATCTTGAGTCTTCTGCAGCCCTTAAATTGTATACAGATGCTGCGCCTTCCGTCGGTTTTGGGGGGGGTTTTAATGGTCATTGGTTTGCTAGTAAATGGCCAAAGGAGCTGCTATCCGTGCCTGATAATAACATGTCCACCGCTCTGTTGGAATTATATCCCATAGTGATAGCTTGTATTCTGTGGGGCAAACAATGGTCTAGAAAACAAATTCTGTTTTTTTGTGACAATGAAGCAACTGTTAATATCATTAACAAAGGTCGCTCATCAGTTCCATTTATTAACAGATTCGTAAGGCGCCTTACTTGGTTATCGATCATGAATAACTTCATTTTTCGTGCTGCTCATATTCCAGGCTTAAACAATCAAATTGCTGATTCTCTTTCTCGATTTGAATTTCAGAAATTCCACCTCCTGTGCCCAGGTTCAGCGTCAGCCAGCTTGGTGTGCCCTCCTTTCAGCCAAACTGTGATAGATTAGACATGACCTTTCAATCTTATTTACATTCAGCAGCCAAGTACATGCGCAGTGGTTTAGCAACATCAACATTAAAAATGTACGACACTGCTTGGTCTCATTTTTGTTCTTTCTGTGCCACCTTCTCTGTAGATGTATTTCCTGTCAATGTTTCATATGTTAGTGCTTTTATAGTACACTGTTATGAGTCCCAAAAAATGCAGCCTTCATCCATCAAAAGCAAAATCGCCGGCATTCAGTTCCACCTGCGCTGCTTGGATCCATCCACCATCAGCTTGCTCGAAAATTCATCAATTCGTCTCCTGCTTAATGGACTCAAAAAAGAGAAACCAAAAGGCAATGATCATCGTCTCCCTCTCACACTTCCACTTCTTAAAAAATTAATATCACGTCTGAGAGAGGGATGTTTTGGGATTTATTCTGATATGATGTTAGAATCTGTATTGCTTACAGCTTTCTATGGCTTTCTCAGAGGTGGCGAGTTTTCAACACACACAGATTCCTTTAATCCGGCACATGACCTCACTATATCTGATGTTTAAATTTTTTCTCACCACTTCACCCTATTTCTAAAACACTCAAAAACCGATAGAAATAGAGAAGGATCTTTTGTTTATGTTTCTGAAACTAACTCTGCTTTTTGTCCTCTGTCATCTATGTTGGCTTATCTGAGGAGTCGTTCACAAGCTCGTCTGGATGATCCATTATTTACAAAGGAGGAGGGAAAGTCTATGTCTAGAGCTTGGTTTGCATCCCGTTTCCGCCTGCTTTGTGAATACTGTGGGCTTCCCCCAGAGCGTTATTCGGCTCATTCATTGCGCATAGGGGCTGCTACAACTGCAGCTTCCTCTACTCCCGTTTCTACCCTTAAAGCTATGGGAAGATGGTCTTCGGCAGCTTATGAACGGTACCTCCGGCCAGATACTCGAGCCATTCTTGAGGCTCAGAAAGCTATGAGTGATGCTTGTGATCTGTAGTTGAAATAAACATTGCTTCAATTACTAATGGGCTTATTTTTAATTTTACAGCCTTATTAGCTCTAGCTTCTTTCCTCTTGCTAGCTCCACGTGGATCTATTGGGTCATACTTTTCAACTAAATAAGATTGGCTTTTGAAACGCTCATTTAATCCTCTACTGGCTCTTCAATTAGCAAGAAGAGCCAGGGATGATTGCCTGGTATGGTCTGTTTGGGGGGATTTGTTTTTGCTGCTTTCCCAGTTAATGGGAGATGTCCCCAGAAGCTGCTGCTGTTCCCTGACTAGCTTTCATGGAGCTCATGAAACTGATGGGTAACTCAGAACAGAGCCATACCGCCAAATGTAACTTTAACAATAATGCAAATAAAATTTGAATATATTTGACAAATGTCTGCTATTTTTGACTCAAGTGGTCCTGTCTGAAATAATAATAATAATGATAATTATAACAAAAATAATAATAACAGTAGCAATAGTAGAGGTAACACTAATATTCATGATAATAATAGTAGGGGTAGTAGTAGTGGCAGTACTGTAATAATAATAATAATAATAATAATACCATATTTTAGGCCAGTCAATACAATTATTGTATATATATATTATTCTCTAGGCCTGGGGGCCACTCTACTACTGCCAGTTAGCACATCTAACAGACCTCCCCAACAAAAACACCTCCCTCAGATTCACCGATCCAACGTGGCCCCCACCTCATCACCACCATCAGTGACACCAACCCCAGCAGTTAAGCTTCTATGTTTCGCTGAGTCTTCCTCCGCAAAATATGCTATGGCACCATTACAGGCACCTCCAGACCAAGCTCACCTAGTCTGGTTGTGACCTGACATGACCAAAGTCCAAAAATTTGTAAATTTATTTATTTTTAATTTATTTTATTTTTTAAATAGGTGATCTATGGCTTGGACCCTAGCGTGCACTGGTTAGCTCCCTAGCCAGAGACAACAAGCTTTAAGGGTTAGTTCACCCAATAATGTAAATTCTTTCATCATTTACTCTCCTTCATGACGTTCCAAACCCATGAGACTTTGGTTAGACTTTGAAACACAAAATTAAGATATTTCTTTTAATGAAATCTAGGAGATTTCTGTCCCTCCATTAAAAGTCCAGGTAAACAAAACTTAAAAGATCCAAAAGCTTGAACATGTAGAACTGCACATGACCATTCGACAATTTCACAATACTCATTATTTTGAGTAGAGGATAATTGAATCTATTAGGTTTAATAACTTTCTGTGCTAAAAAGTTGTTGTTACTTAAGAAGAAAGTGTTTCAGGTTGAATAAGTTTGAATAAAGCAGAAGCTGATCAGGGTTGTCAAATCAGACACTTGTGTAATTTGATCTCTCACTCTTGGCATTGTTCAGTTCCTGAAGGCATGGAGATGAACAACATTGTTATGCTTCATGATTTGTTATGCGTCATGACATGCGTCATAACCTCAAGGGTTGGGCATTATAGCCTGTCTGATACAGGTCTATTGGTCGAGTGGTTTATTTGTAGGCCAGCATAGAGTCTCTCCATCTAAGAGAAAGTAGTGGTGGCTCCTGCTCCGGGAAGTTTGAACTGATCTTTTCCTCATTTCTCTTTTTCTGACTCCTGGTTTCCATTACAGAGTTCTTCACCAGAAGACTCTCAGCTGATTCTACCGAAACGGATTTCTCTGTAAGTATTTAAACTGATGTTCACGTTCACTGCTTCATCATGCGCTTGATGTTACTTTTATGCTATTTATACTATTTAGCCTGATTAAACAGCACTAACAAAACATAACTAAGGAAGCATCGAAATGCAAGAATGATACTGATTATATTACATTCAGTGTAAATGGCTATTGATAATGGATAATGTGTTATTAACAAGGCTGTGACCGTAAAGGCTTGCACAGCCTATCTGTGTGTGACAGACTCTCGTGAAGAAATCAAAACTAATGAGTGCAGTTTTTATATTTATGATTTATGACATATGATTTAGTTAAGAAACCAAGAGTGCAATAGTCAAAGACGAATTATAGAAGTTTAAGTTTACTGTGAAGCAAACATACACATTTTACACAAGATATATATTCTACAAAATAATTCCTCTCTAAAATTGCTAGAAAGTCAAAGCCATGTGTCTAACCAAGTTGTGTTCCAAACGTGAAGTTTATATTCTGGACTGTTGAATGACCTGCCGAACTCAACCTGAGTCTTTAGAAACTTACAGGCAAACCCATGCAATAACATGTTTTATTTAATTTTATGTTTAATAAATTGATTTTTTTTTTTTCCATGCAGTATTTTCGGTTAAAATAGAGACTAGGCTTTCAGAAAAAAAAAAAAAATCAATTTATTAAACATAAAATTAAATAAAACATGTGATTGCATGGGTTTACCACTAGATGCCTGTATAGCTCTAAATGGAGATGTTTGTGAATTCTAGTTGTTTTTGGACCAAATTACTTACTTTTAAGATGCGGATTGAATGTTTGTTTTTTTAGAAATTCTCAAATTATACTTTTTGCCAAGGTTTATAACATTTTATTAATTATTATTTTAATAATTTAATAATTATTATATTAATTATATATACATATATTAATTATAATTATTAATTATGTTATGTTTTTCTCTCTTGATGTTTTAGAGTTTCACCCCTTCATTGCTGAGCACTTTTTTTCTGCATCTTGGCTGATTTGTAGAGAATTTTTGTGTTTTTGTCAATTTCCCATTCATTTTTGACCGAAGACCAAAATCGTGACTCATTTTTTTACGACCACTTAGCATGCTCGGATCATGAACTCAATTTTTTTGTGTGTTCACATACCTAATGCCATAAAAGTCACCAAGTTTCGTAACATTCTGATGAAGCTGTGATTTTTAAACATTCAAAACAGAAAATTATTCGGTCAGAAGTGACCGAGGACCATCGGAGGGTTAAAGTGTAAGCCACATTATTCACTGTGCAATAATTAAACATGCGTATAAAAACATTTAAACTTGTATTTGTTAATCAGTGATTCAGCAATCGATACAGAGGAACAGTTTATCTATTGTTGTGTGAGACTTGTCTAATGTGTTTTAAATGTTTCTACTTTTCTTCAGATGAAAGACGTTCAGGCGGAGGGTGTGGATGATGATTTAACTATAATGGACCGTGCTTCTTCCCTAGCGGTGAGTTACAGCTTTGATCTCTGTGAATTAATCTTTCTTTGTAGAATCAAAGTCCAAATTAACTTTTGCTTCACTGCAAGACATTAAGACTTTATATCTTCAGTCCTTTTGATTCTTCTCCAGTAAATGTATCTTGATTTAAGAATGTTGAGATATTTGTGCTGAAATACAAGAAGAACATCAGACATCTAAACATTAATAACTGCAAACTAAACTAAACACAATATTAATACTAAAGTGCAACAGAAGATAGTAAGATATTCTAATGGTGGCCAATAGAGACACATAACAGCAATAAAACATCAGAATAAACATAAAAAATAATATAGAAATATACAGAAATACAGGAAAATCAGCATTGCATTACAAAGTAAAAATATAAAATAACACATTAAATTTACTGTTACCTCATTAACCGAAGCAAAGAAACGATAATGAATTTAGAATCCGTTCAGATATTGAGTTACTGTACTTCTATACATATAAATGTTTAAATAACTTTAGACCAAAGCATTGTCACCCATCTCAAACTTCACAGGCTATAATTAACCAATAATGTTACATTAAATATAGTAACTAAGTGTCATTTTACAGTGATATAAAACCGCTGTTGTGTTTGCTGAGAGTATATAGGCTCAAATGCTTTGATATTTTCTGACTTTTATTGGAAATTTGGTTCTCGAATGAGTTTTTTCCTGCATAAAGCGGCATAACTTTCTTCCTCTGATCATCTCTGGCAGTAAAAGCCCATTACAGGAGTGTTAATTGTTGCAGACAATGTATGATTTTTTAGTTTTTCTAAAACCTGTAGCTGTAGTTTGCCCTTTTTTGTCACTTAATATTCAATAATATTACTGATCTCCTGCATTGCCACGATCACCGTTTTCGGCTGTATAGATAAATGAACTACAGTAAATAGATAACTAATGATTTTGTACAATGGAAATAAAAGCTTTAGTGTAAGTTCAGCCAGGAAGACTAAATTGTTACGTCATTTATTACCTAATCATCTATCCAATCGTGTCCTAATACTTCTAGTATAAAAGATCGGTACTTACACATGTCTGAGTTAAAAAATATAAATACAAAAACATTTTCCTCATAATTTGATGGTTTAAGCAAACGTGTAGGGTAATTAAACCTCCGCACATGACTTTTGTCCACTACTGTGTGTGTGGTGTGGTCAGTGCCACAATGGCTCTGTTCAAGAGCCGGCTCTCTGTGGACTGAAGGGCCGAGTCTTCACCGCTGCATTCTTACAGTCACCAACAATATAATTATTACTTTCATTTCATTTCATTGCTGTAAAATGTCTTAAAGGTAGGTTATAAAAAGAATACCTTGATGATTAAACTTTTTTATCGTTTGATCAACTCCGTCATCATTTAACTCCAATACATCATATTTTCATTGAAAAGTGTGTGTCTCCTCCTCTCTCCTCCATCTTGTTACTCCTAACTAGGACAGGAGACCTCTCCAGCTCTCTTACATCATGTATAACATGTAACACAGTTGACCATACGTCAACATACGACGAAAAGGGTACCCCCAAAACGTCCATGTGTGACGATTCGGGTTATGGGTAGGTTTAGGTATGTGTTAGGGTACCGCTAGGAGGCGCTGCTGGTGCGCTTATGTCTGCGTCTCATATTGACGTTTTGGGGGTACCCTTTTCGTCGTATGTTGATGTATGGTCAAGACCCGTCGGTATGTGACGTTTTGGGGTGAGACTGGGCTGGTACGAGCTGAGATCTAGTCTTGGCACTTAGAGAACCCTTATGAATCACGCTTATTCTTAAGTCTAGGATTAGAGTAAAATTACATCAATCTTAAAATTTTGACAGAATTAAGACTAATGTTACACATACGGCCCCAGATAACTCTGAACACACGTGGAATATCATATGGCAGACCCTTAACCAGCTTACAATCTTTCTCTGGCCTGAGATTACGTTATACACTTGTGGTTTCTAATTTTCTGCTTCTTTCTCCATTATTTCTTCCTTTGCTGGACTATCAAGGCCTTTGCAGACCTGAAGATGGAGCACACTAAGAACCTCCTGTCGCTCTACGCTGCTGAAATGGATGAGGCTCTTGAGATCCAGTCTCCTGAGTTCTTGGACAGTTTCCCGCTCTTTCAACCTATATATGATTTCCTGACTGACTGTAAGCTCTTCTTCTATCACTTGGTTAAGAGTTCTGAATGTAAAAGTGTCATAACTCTGGATAAAATAGCTATTGTAATGTAAAAGTTGGGTATGTTGCTCTCAAAATTGTCATAACCTGGTATTTTCTCCTGTTTTTACAGATCACCTGTGTGATGGAAAGTGTCAGAAACATCTGCAGGACGTGTGGATAAGTGGACGTGTGGATCTCGGTCTGATCACTCAGTCCGCTCACAGGGGTTTAGAGCCGGAGTCGTGGGATCCTGTAAAGTAAGACACCACTTTCTCAACAGTGTGCGGTGACTGGGAGCCAGGGCCTTTTAGGACTAAACCAACACCAAAATAATAAAAAATCATAACTACATGAGATAGCAGGTGCAGGCATATCCTCATCCTCTGACGGATATTGTTCTCTGAGAAATAAATGCAGGTAATTGAATGAAACCCTTTAGAATCCAGTTAGATCTTCTCAGGTAAAATCTAAAACCAGTTTGTTTACGCCATTGAAACCATTATAATTAAAATGTTCTAAGTAGAGTGACCTTAACCATGCCTTACATGAGAAAGCTGCCAAAACAAACGTTTAATTTATGTCATCTTTAAAAGAGTTATACTGGACCGGTAACACAGATACAGAGCTCGACATTAAGGGTTAGTTCACCCAAACATGTAGATTTCTGTCATTAATTACTCGCCCTCATGTCGTTTCAAACCTGTAAGACCTTCATTCATCTTCAGAATACAAATTAAGATATTTTAGATGAAATCCGGGAGCTTTCTGATCACCCATAAACACCGACGTCAACTGTCGAGCTCCAGAAAGGGTTTAGACTACAGTGGTTCAGCCTTAATGTTATGAAGCGACGAGAATAATTCTGTGCACAAAAACTAAAAACGACAGATTCTTCTCTTCCGTGTCGGTCTGTTCACGTGAGCACCACGACACACGCGTGAGCCGGCGCGCTGACACAGAACACAGAAGCGCTGGACTGTGGTTACTATGGGAAAAGCATCAGAGACTGACACGAAAGAGAAGAAATTGGTGAATAAAGTTTTCTTTTTCTTTTTCTTTTTTCGCACAAAAAGTATTGCTTGTCTGCTTGAAGGACCTGTTTGGTCACTAACAACAAATGAGATTATTGAACCTGTAATAAGAATTTATAATAGAGCTCATAAGATCCATGTCAGGCTTCCAGGCTGGACTCACCACTGTACTGCACTATCTTTGTGTAATGCCTTGACATTTCAGAACTATAAAATAAGCCATGGGATAAACTTGTTTTATCAAATCTCAAATGGACACACTGTAACTGCTCTAAACGAATTGGTTCCGAAACTTAGCTCAAGGTCTGAGCGCACTACGAGATCTTTTACAAATGGACTCTTGCCTTTACCGGCTTTTAGAAACTGTTATGGACAGAGATCTTTTTTTTCATGTGCTCACTAAAACCTGGAATGAGATCCCACAGCACATCAGAACTATCACATCAAGAAGACTATTTAAAATAACATTTGCTCGCCATTTAATGGACAGGTATAGCTGTGACCATTGAGACGGCTCTATAGCCCCTCTTGTTGTCCAATATCTTGGTTTGTGTGTCTGTTGTTGTCTCTAGCTGTTTAGTGTGTGAACTTTGTTGTGTATGTGGTTTATATGTTCTGCAGAGCAGGAACCTGCTGAAAATCAGTTTTATACTGAGCCAGGCCCGATTGTCCTTAATCTTTTCCTGTTTTAAAAATATAAATAAATAAATAAATAAAGGACAAAGAGAATACCGGACTAATAGCCTGATTACATTTCAGTAAGAAGAAATAACTAATGAAGCACCAAAATGTGAGAATGATTCTGACTGAGTTACATTCAGTGTAAACAGCGGCTGATGATAGATAATATCCTGATGGGAACAAGGTTGCCCCAGTTGAGGCTGTTTGAGAGACTCAGAACAAATGAGTGCAGTTTTTATAATCATTACAAATGATTTAGTTCAGAAACATCACACGACCAAGAGTGCAATAGATCATAGATCACAGCAACACTCGCCGCGGTTCATCATCGAATGATTCAGCGCTTTAAACGAATCAGTTGAGTCAAGAAGACCGCCACCTACTGGTGCTTTAAAAGCATCATGGCATTTATTTGTGTAATAAAAAAATAATAAAAGAAAACATTAAAATGAACATTAAAAGTTTAATTTAAACTCCGGTAAATGTTAACATTGAGCTCATTTTTTTGTAAATTTGGAGTGCTGTCAATACAGAGAACAACGACAAAAATCGGTGTTGCCTACACCGTGTTGTCCTCTTAAACACAGGTATGTGCGCTGGCTGAATAAACATCATTTTTATTCATATCTTTCACATCTACTGCAGTCAGATTCACTCGTGTTCACTCTGAAGGAATCACTCACATGACTTGTGCTCTTGTAATGACACATCAAGGATGTTAAGAGGCTAAAAGCAGGTTTAGTACTTGCCCCATTGAAGTCAACAGGGTGCACATTTTAAAAAGAGGATAACACGGTGTAGGCAACACCAATTTCTGTCGTTGTTCTCTGTATTGACAGCACTCCAAATGTACAAAAAAATGAGCTCAATGTTAAAACTGACCGGAGTTCTCCTTTAATCTCATAACATTAACAGCGACCACAATATCACTTCACTGTCACACTGTTTGCGGTAACTTACTGACCGCACGATTAACTGCTCTTTACACTATCTTAACCGTACATGTGTTGCTCTTACCGCAGTATAATACCCTTACTGTAACTTCGTTTTACTGTACTCATTTACTGTAATTTACTGTGATCCTCTTCTAGTGGAGCATGTTTCCTCAGTTTGATGGCGTTGAAGGAGAAGTGGAACAACAGAGATGACAACGGCCTCATCAAAGTGAACAAGAATGACACATTTGTTGTAAATATAATTCAACTAATGTATTCTTATTATTCTTTTTATGATCATTTTTATGCTCTGCCTATACATTTATTTTTTCCTGAAAATCAAGCAATGTCTTCTAAGATTTCAAGGTATATAAGGTGGTTTAATATAAAAAAAAAAATGCTGACTCTAATCAGTATAGTTTTGCAGTGATTGAGCATAAAAATGGACCTGATACTGTAATCGGACCGTATTATCCAGTTAAAGAACCTCCTGTTATGGTTCACAGTGAAGTGCAATGTATTAATGAAATAAAGAGGCAGATTAAAGGAAGGGAGAAAAATATAAAATCTATACTTATATTTACACACTTTTGTCCGTGTGTAAAAAATAAAGGTTGTGATTCTTGTATGAGTCAGTTAGCTTGTTTCTCTGAGGAAATGTATAATCATCAAATAGAGGTTTACACTTACTTCCAGGACTTTTATGCAATGGGCAATATAGATAACCAGCTGGATCTGAAAGATCCTAAGATTATTGCTAAATTTAAGTGGTTAAAAGAAAGGTTGATTGAACAACACCGTAGATCAAAATTTTCATGTTTCCCCACAAAAAAAAAACAATGCATAAAACATTCAAAAACTTTTAAAGAACATTTTAAAAAACAAATGCGTGCCCTTAATTTACTGGAACGGAAAGACATAAGCTTCATTCTAAAATTTGATATTACATTTCCCAGTACTGACATGACATCAGATGAGCACAAGAACTGTGGAAAACAACAGGCAGATAAACTGAAAATACATGTGAGAAAACATTATAGCGAGAATATTAGTGATAAAGTTTATTCGTGTTTTCATTCTGTGTGGTGTAAACTAGTTGATGAAAGCTTTATACATAAGAAGTTCCCTGATTACTTTAACAGTTTTGCTGGTAAATTAGCTTATGATTATGAAAAAGCCAATTCAAAACATTTTAATCTGGAAAGGGTTAGGGTTAAGTCACTGATTAATTTGTTGTGGGATTTTTTTTGTTCAGTCTTTTTCTGACGGAAATAGAATTATCATCAACTCAAGAGCTTTAAATTAATAACATCATTATATGTTAGTGTTACGTCCTTAGGGACGTTTATAGTGTTGTCGGTGTGTTTTTGTGTTTCTCCTTTTGGTCTCTTGTCTCTCTCTCTCTCTTTCACTTTTGAGGATAGAGACCTTTTGTTTGGTTCTGTCTTATGATGTGTTTGTTTTTCTTTTTGCTTGATATAGTTTTAAGTGTGTAGTGTCATGTAAATTGTGCCTTGTTTTTGGTTGCTTATTTGTGAGCTATGAGAGAGTTAAACAGCTTTGCAATAGCTGGGTTACGCAGAAGGCAGGAGAGGGGAAGACCGTCTCGTGACATACATTTGCACACTTAGCTAAATGTCTGTATATATACACTAGGTTAGGGATTCGTGCCACCCTCTGTAGTTTTGTTATTAGTTAGAGTAGTTTAGTTACGACGTCTCGGACGTTGAAGACTTTTTCTTTGACTTTCTTTTTTCTAGTTTAGGATTAGAGGTGAATGGTTTAGTTAGTCCCTTTTTGATTATGTTATTTTTGTTTGTTTGGCACAATCCTGTTTTCCCTTTTTGCTCCTTCTGTTTTTGTTTTGTTCCTATGTAAAATATTACTTTATATTTTATTAAATCAGTCTTTATTTGATTTTGTCGTGTCTCTCTCGTTCTCATTCCATTTAGTGATCAATGGTGACTTGGTTTTATGTTCCCCTTCTAACGTACCTAGACGGTAAAGAGCCAAAGAAGGGTCGTAACAGTTAGTAATGCTAGTAAAGACCACATAAACTTCATTATATCATATGTCGTAATATAAAAATCAAGATCTCCTACAAGTACTTTTCTGTAATCATACCCTGAATGTTGTGGGCATGTGTATTAAATGTGGGTTAACGACTGACACAACTGAATGTTTAGGCATGACATTTCTGACACAAGCCCTTGTTGCACAACAGTAACAAAATACATCAAATTGGAAATAAGTTTAACATCCAATCACATTAATGTTAATAAATAAATCAGACGACACACAGAGAATGTAGTGATGAGATATCCCCGCAGTCATGGTCTTGACTGGACTCGAGTCCTCTTAGTCCGAGACCTTCAGAAACGTGTGTATATGGCGATACGGTGTAGAAGAACTCACACACAGACACCAATCTGAAGGATTAAACAGTTTTAATGTCTGATGAAATCGGCATCACTCTCTCAATTCAGCTGCAGAAGTCAAGTCATCTTCATTTATATAGCGCTTCTAACAGTGTAGATTGTTCCAAAGCGGCTTTCCAGAGATACAAGGATAGTTTAAAGTAACCGAGATTGTTTTGGCTTTATAGCAGTTCTTGAATAAAGTTATTTTCCAGCTAAAGTTAGTTTGGAGAACAGAGAAATACACCAAACTACAGAATAACAGAACTGATTTACAGATTATACCAGGATTAAAGCGAGTGAATCTATTAATAATGTCTGAATTTTTACGTTCAGTTTGTCATGAAATGTATAATGTAAATAAATAGCTGAAGCTGTTTCTGTTGAATGTAAAATCTATAAATAATCACTTGTATAATAATTGTGATGAACTGCTCTGAGACACGAAGGTTGAGGATCCAAATGCAGCTTTAATGAAAGGGTAATCCACAATCGTAGTTGAAAACAGGCAAAAGGTCATAAACACCTGGTAAACAGTCCAAACAAAAACAGAGGAAACCAAGAAAGACAAAGAATAAAAGAACCAAGATCCAGGAAAGAGGAGATGCAGAACTGCAGTGTTACTCTAGACTTCACCATGATATAATATAATAGTCTGATGTGGAGCGCCCTCTAGTGGCTCCCAAGGGCTCTCCAGCTAGTGATCATAACAATCATATTACAATTTAATAAAATAATGCTTTACAATAAGGTCTTAGTTGTTAATATTCACTATTGCATTAGTTGCCATGAACTAACAGTGAACAAAATATTTTACAGCATTAATATTTGTTAATAAACAACTGTTTGTTCATGTTCACAGTGCATTACCTGATTTAAAAAAATACAACTTATTAGTAAATGTTGAAATTAACATGAACTGAGATTAATAAATGCTTTATTGTTCATTATTAGCTGTTAATCAACTAATGTTAACTCATGAAACCTTATTGTAAAGTGCTATTATAATATTTGATATAGCATATCAATATAAATAAGACATAATAATAATTCTATTCATTAAAATTATAGTTCCATGTATGATATAATATTGTATGTTGATAATATTACTTGTAATCTAATGTTTCCAGCAATGAAAAGCATCAGATGAATGTTTGAGCACTATTAACATCACACTGTTTATCATAAGTTCAGCAAAGATGCTCCTGATTTACTGAGGCTTGTCAATCATCGTGCAGATTATGATCATCAGGGTTATTGATGCAGATCTATAAGCAGACGGATATTACGATAGCATATTATGGTCTGTTTGCGGTTCGTCTCTGGGTTTGGCTTCAGTCTTCACTGCAAAACTCACAGAGACGGCCCTGAGACGAGCAGAGAGACGGAACGAGCTTTACATCAGATATCAGTCGCCTCTTATTCTCTCTTCTTACCCGCTGAAACTAGGCGACGGTGCTGAAGATGGTGAAGATGATGAAGATGATGGGCAGGAGAAGAAGACGCCAGCAGAAGTGCTGAAAACACAGAGAAAATAAACACTGACCGCTGATTCTCCACATATCTGTTGCTTCCAACAGCGTTTCGGTTGTCTCGTGTGTTGCTGCGTCAGTCTTTACTCTAACAGTGTTTATCAGACATTATCTATCGTCAGACTCACCTGGAGCCGCGGCGCTTCACCTGAAGACTGAAGAGAAGCAGTCGTCTACTACAGTATCACATCAGGCAGTGCATTGTAGTCTCTCTGAGGAAAACTTCAGTCATTCGTTGCTATAGGAGAGGAAGAATTTACTAAACTCGTTAAATCATCTAAATCTACAACATGTGTGTTAGACCCTATACCGACTAAGCTACTGAAAGAGATGCTTCCAGAGGTCATAGATCCTCTTCTTACTATCATTAATTCATCTTTGTCTCTAGGATACGTACTGGAAACTTTTAAAGGGGTTATTATTAAAAGCGCTGTATAAATGAAGATGACTTGACTAGAGTGTGAGAATGTTAGGCCTGAAAGAGAAGTAATGTTAGATGTTAGAATTATGATTAGTTTGATATACAGTTTATTATTTTATTCATTAAAAACTCCATCACATTAGCAAACATCGTGTACTCATTTTAGGCAGAAACGCTGCTCCGGATGTGAAGCGAGCTTTTAAAAATCGAACGTTAAAATAAGAATATATAATATATAGTTAATTTCACTCATACATTTAAAAACCCTGTGCAGAATCGACCACAATTACAGCAGATATATAGTATGAATAAATCATGTAATATTAACGAGCGTGAGAAAATAGAAGCATAAATAATTTAATAACGATATATTTAAACTTGGAAGAGTTTTGGACGCTTGAATTAAATAGTTATTCTACATTAACACCCATTCCATGTTTTTTCATATACAAGATTGTTAAAGAATTACCATTGATATAAATAAACACATCATACCACAAATTGGCGTTTCATTCTCAAAATGAATAATAGTCTACTCATTTATACACCACACTAATGATACATCTGATACAATTACACCAGAGACAGACTAATCACTGAATATTGATCTCTCATAATCAGAACACAGCATAAAATGAATTGAGTTACTTACTTCTGGACATATCAATGATTGCTGGAGACGGTCGGCAAGAAGCAAAAAAAAACCAACGTTTTTGAGAGCGACATCAGGAATCACTGATATTTAAAGAAGCAGATCGACCACCTGTGTTGTTATGGGTGTTCCCCAACTATATAGCCTAAGGCATGCAACGTCAACTGGCGGCCCGCCAGAGATTTCCATCCGGCCCCCAGAATAATACTGAATTCAGGAATAGCCTTTTAAGAGGAAAAAGTATGTTTCCATATTTATTTATTTTTAAATCTAATATATCTAACAAATCACGCCGTGTTGTTGTGGACAAATTGATGGAGAGATGTGACATTTTGTGTGTCCAGGACACGTTCCTTGCTAAACAAGAACTGGATGGATTAAATTCCCTGCATAGAAACTTTCATGGAGCGGGTGAATCAACAACAGACTTAAGTGCTAAAGTTGTCCGGGGGAGAATTCCTGGCGGGGTTGCTACGTTGTGGAATAAAAAATATGATCAGTTGGTAAATGTTATAAGATTGCAGTTGATTGGGCCATTGGTATTGAGCTGTGTTGTAATGACATGAAGATAATAATTTTGAATGTTTATACGCCATATGAGTGCATATATAATGAGGATGAGTACCTCAGTAGATTGGCATTTATCATGTCTTTTATTCAGGATAATTCATCCACCTGCATATATGTTTTAGGTGACATGAATGCTGACATTACTGATGCAAAATCTTCATTTGGTAATCATTTATTGCAGTTTTGTACAGCCAGTGGATTAATTTTATCTAGTAAGGTACTATTGCCAAATGATAGTTATACTTATATCAGTGAGGCCTGGCACTCTACTTCCTGGCTAGATCACTGCCTTTGTACAGTGGATGCCCATGACTCCATTGAGATAATGAAGATTGATTATGATCTGGCTATTACGGACCATATACCCTTTTTTATGGTGTTGAACACGGGCACTATACCGGTGTTGTTGCCTGTGGACAATGGCATTGATGTAGAGAAAATAAATTGGTCAAATTTCTAAGCAAGATCTTAATAGGTATGTTGATCATTCAGATGCTTTGCTGGCCAATATTGAGGTCCCAAATGATGCCTTATTGTGTCGGAATATGAATTGTAAGAATGTGCAACACTGTAAGGCTTTATGTTCCCTGTATGAAGCTATTGTGGAGTCTCTCAGTATTTCGAGTAGGCCTCTATATAAACCTAGGAAAAATTTGTGCATTGTTAAGCCAGGGTGGAAGGAACACGTAGAAGAGCTTCATGTAGAGGCCCGTAATGCTTTTAAAAAATGGGCTGAGTCAGGCAAAAGTAGGCATGGCCCCTTGTTTGAAACAAAAAAAAGCACTAATGCCAGATTTAAATGTGCACTTCGCTATATTAAAAGAAATGAAAACATTATGAGGTCTGATTCACTGGCATGGAAGCTGCAAAATAATAATGTTAAGGATTTCTGGAAAGAAATTAAAACTATGAATAATTGCAAAATATCTCTTCCGTCTAATATAGATGGTGTGAGTGGTCCTGATGAAATTTCACAGTTATGGCGGAAACATTATTGTGAACTACTAAACTGTGTAAAAAGTAATCTGTCTGTGGTGGATAATGTGGAGTATAATGATGATGTTGTTATCACTTCTTCTGAAATCCATGAAGCAATATTGAAGCTAAGAGATAATAAGGCATGTGGTCTGGATCATATTACAGCTGAACATCTTAAACTTGCCAGTAAGAAACTGTGTCCTCTGGTGGCTATGTGCTAAACAGGGTTTTTTGTTCATGGAGAGTTACCTGATTCTATGCTGTCTGTTGAGCTGGTACCTGTTATCAAGGATAAAGGGGGGAAGCTGAATAGCTCAGATAACTATAGGCCAATAGCTTTGGCCAGTGTTATGTCAAAAGTGCTGGAGACAATTTTGTGTAGACTTGAGAGGTACGTCCTGTCTACGGATAATCAATTTGGTTTTAAACGAAAGCATGGTACTGATTTATGTATTTTTGCACTAAAGGAAATTTTAGATAAATATAATAAACAAAATTCCACAATGTTCTTGTGCTTCATTGATGCTCCTAAGCATTTGACCATGTTAATCATCAAAAATAGTTTTTAAAATTGATTAAAAGTGGGGTCCCTGGTTATTTGATTAGAATCTTGGTCTATTGGTATTCTCATCAGACAATGAGAGTTAAATGGGGGAGTGTAACAACAGCTCCTTTTAAAGTGACCAATGGGGTTCGACAGGGTGGAATTTTGTCTCCTTTTCTTTTTAATGTGTATATGAATGATTTGTCTATGATTTTAAATGCTTGTGGTACAGGTTGTAGGGTTGATGACTCACTAATTAATCATCTTATGTACGCTGATGACTTGGTCATTTTTAGCCCATGTAGTGCTGGTATACAACAGCTTTTGAGACTATGCACACAGTATGGTGTAGATTTTGATATAAAGTATAATCCAAAAAAGAGTAAAATTATGACTATAAGAAGTAGAGAAGATAAATATTCACATTTTCCTGATTTTTATCTATCTGGTACTGTACTTGATGTATGCACAGATATTACATATCTTGGCCATATTATTGCAAATGACCTGTCTGATGACAAGGATATTTATAGGCAGCGTCGTAAGCTGTATGTGCAGGCGAACATGTTGTGTCATAAGTTTAGTATGTGCTCTGTCCCTGTGAAGATTTCACTCTTTAGAACTTACTGTACACCGTTGTACACTGCCTATCTGTGGTGCAGTTATAAGCAAGATAGTATTAGAAAGCTCACAGTGGCGTATAATGACAGCATGAGGCTGCTGCTAAGAGTTCCAAGAGACTCCAGTGCAAGCCATATGTTTGTTAGTGCTGGGGTACCTACCTGTGCTGCAGTCTTGCGTAACTTAATGTTTAGATTTATGGGTAGGGTGTCTGAGTCAAAAAATGACCTAATTGCTGTAACTAACCCTAGACGAAGTTCTGTAAGATTGTCGTCCAGACTGTGGAACCATTGGTGTACATGTCTGTATGTTAGACACTGAACACTGTGGAAGGTCTATTTTACTTGTTGCATTTTTTTTTTTTTTTTTTTTTGTGTGTGTGTGTGTTTTACTATGTATGTGTTTTTGTGTATGTGTTTTACTATGTATGTGTTTTGTATTGTATTATGGATCCCTCTGGGTCTGGAAATAAAGTTTAAATAAATAATGAAAAAAAAAAACGCCTTCTGAAAAGTAGCTTGTGCCATAGCCTGCCCTTCAATCAAGAATGACGATAAACGCGTTGCTCTCATTGAACATCTTTTATTGTTTCACGTGCTAATTTTTTCACAAATGTCAAAATTTTCCTTGCCTGGTATTTGCGCACAATTGCGGTGTCTCAATAACAACCATCAACATGGCCTGGATGTCAATCGGTTCACTTTGAATAGCCGCCTCGTCCAGCGGCATCACCTTCCTCACGTTAGCGGAGAATTCTCCACCTGGGCTGATAGTGAACGGGTCACGCACGAATCCAATGACATCCCTGGAAATGGCAAAGTCATCAAATCTGGCAGAGAAATTTTCCCTCAGCTGTGTGATAAATGTCTACATGTTCTCTGTGACCTTGCTGTGACCCACTGTCTTGAGTGTGCTAAAGTGTAGCAAATCTTCGTGGAAAAGATCAAGTTTGTTCAAGATCAAGATATTTTTCACAAATATGAAGCCTAAAATATCGCTATTGCCCCCTGGTGGCTTGCTGCAGTACAGGTAATATGTAAAAAAAAAATAACCGAAATTTGGAATGAGAATTAGTATATCAAATAATAACATATTACTTAGGATACAATTCAAATTTTATTTTATATTTTATATGTATCTATCTATCTATCTATCTATTGTAATAATGTATGATTTTCTAAAAATGGAAACTGCTGCTTGTGTGTAGATGAGAGAAGCAAAGTGTGTGTGCGTTGTGCTCACGCTACATTATGGCCAAGCTTGCGCCCTTAAAACAGCATCTGAATAACATGCACAACGCGCCACTGACTTTAGACGAGGTTTCTCCTGGTCAGTGGAGGAATTGTTTTCTGAAACTGCAAAATAGCACCAGGGAACGTTTGCGCCGCAACACGCCTCCTCTCTTCGCTGATCCGCCCCCGGGAGCGCAAGTTTACTCCCTAATTTACCGGCGTGCGTCTGTGGAGGGAAGAGTCCGCTGTGTGCGGGTGAGAAATAGGAATGATACATGCGTCGCTGTACAAAGTCAATTGCGCTGGGAGCGAGATAGGGCTCATGCACCTGTGCCAGCCTCATTTTTGAAAAACTTTGCTTCTTGCAACATCATCTCTCCATCAAAGACAATGGCTAAAAGTGGGTATTTCTCTGTAATTAATTTATCACAAAGTATGAGAGTTAATATGATTTAAAATATACTTATACCATAATGGTTATTGATAAAAATGTAAACTCCTTTATTCATCTTGGTATTTGTGTTGTACGACATTGTTTAATCAGTTTTTTATTTTATTTTATATTTAAAAGATCGTTTATATGCATTAGGAATTTAATATACCATAGTATTATTTTTATCATTTACATAAGGTGAATGTTAGTGTAGAATTAAACAATTCATAAAAGTATCAAAAACTATTCCAAGTTTAAATTATTTATGCATGTATTTTATCACGTTCGTTAATATTTCCTGATTTCAAAAAGTAACAAAGTAAAAGTCAAAAGTATGCACTATTGATTCTACTTAAGTAAAGTACAGATACGTGAAAAATGTACTTAAGTAAAGTAACGAAGTATTTGTACTTCGTTACATTCCACCACTGCCTAAAAGCCATTAAATGGATTCTGCGAAAATGTAGGCCTTCAATAGCATTCAAAAGCATTACATTTTAATCCTACTGGAAAAATCACAAGTTTAAATGTTGTATTGTTTTAATTAACCATGTTCTTGTATGGCATGCATGTATGTATAATACAGATATGTGCAGAATTCTATTAGTCACTTGAGTTGATCTAAGGACAACCTTTCTTGGTTCCTTGGATTCACTTGCTCCACGACTGCTGAGGCTCTATAGATCTGGGCCCGGTTCCCCGATAACGCTCACTCTTAGCGCGCTAAGAGAGCTCAAAGATATATCTTACCAAAGTTGTTTATGTTCCTAAGTGTGTTCCCCGAACCATACCTTAGGAAGCTGCTTAAGATATACCTTCTTACGTGCGACGTTACCCGGTGCTGTCCGTGGCGATGCTGCTGAATCTGCTGATATCGACGGCTCGAGAATCAATTATTCTCTCGTGCAGGGGCTGTTTCTGTGAGAAAGCAGTGATCTTTATAAATGAAGCACTTCAGAAATAGTTGAAATTACATTTATTAGGACTATTGGATATTATAAAAAATAATCCAAACTATAATAGCCTATAATAGCCTAGCCTACATATTTTAAAATTGTAACATTGCTGCCACAATAACCTTTTCAAAAATGTACGTGCCTTCTTCTCTTTCCCATTTTTGTTCGCTGAGGTGGAGCTGCAATGAAATATTGTTCTTGTAAATACTTTACAGCATTTCAGTAATAAAAGTTTACATCTTGCGTATGGTGCTCGGCAGTGATCAAAAAGGATTTAAACCATGAATTTTGAATCTCTTGTAAACTCAGAGATGTGGATTCAGACGGCAATTAAATTACCACACGACCTGTTTGTCAAAAAACAGAAGGTACTAATTTGGCCAGGGATTTTTATGCGGATTGGGTGAGAAAAACACTGATATTATGGATTCGGTAAGAGTGTCACGATTCTCCAAATCCTCGATTCGATTACATTTTCGATTCTAAAGTCACGGTTCGATTCGATTCTCGATTTGTTTGATTGTAAAAAAAATTGCATCACAATAAGTGTATTGTGATTGTCACTAACATTTTAGTAACTAAACTGAATTTTATTAGGTTTAGTGACAACATGTTACAATGTTTACATGGTACAATTTCCGGTAAGCTACACTTTTTTTATTATTTCAGTTCAATTCAATTATTGTGATTTGATTTAATATTGACTCATTTGGATAAATATTAGGTAGGCTACACAAGATAGGCGTTAATTTGTCTAAAAAAAAAAAAAAACTCACCTAATGCTGTAAACATACAGAGAGCCCTATCAGCTGGCAGTAGGCTATTAAAGGTTAAAAAATTTAAATTTATTATAATAACAACTATATTTTATTTAATGATATAAGTAAAAAAATCTAATATGTAATATTGAACACATATTTAGCTAAATACTCTCTATAGCTATTTTTTTCTTGCCAACTACGTGCTATAGCCTATATTATGGTCATTAAATGGCTTTCCTGAGCAGGCCAGCTGACAGTCTTGCCTGGGCCCGGGACAACATAATCTTAGATGGGGACAACAGACCCGTTTGTCCCCCCCTATCGGCGGGCGTGTTCCTGAGGTAAATGTGACACAATTGTTCTCCAGCTATGTTATTGACCTCTTCACGCTGATGAAAAACACTGATTGATCGATATTGTCACGGTTGTGAATTCATTGTTTCCTCTGTGTCTCGTGTCACTGTTGTTTACATGTCTGTGAGTTTGCGTGAGTGGGCGTTGTCCCGCTCACGTGTTTGTTCAGTGCTCCAGCTGTTCGCAATCTTCTCATTCTCCACCTCAGCTGATTCACATTACCGTTCCCTATTTATACTCACTCATCTCTCCATTCCAGTGTCCATCCGTTGTTTGCCTGTTCCTGCGTGTATGTTCGTGTCGTCTTCCGGGTTGTCGTGTCTACAGTGGATTCCTGTTGTTTCACCGCACCCGAGCACAGATCACCGAGCACCCGCACTCAGCACCGAGCACTTGACCATCGAAGTCCCTGTGTGTCCGAGTCTGAGCGTCTCCCCCTGTGTGGACCGTCCGGAGCTGTTTGTTTACACACGAGATCGCGACCACGCCCTGAGAGGAACTTTCTTTCCTGAATTGTCTTATTCTGTGTTGAAGTTCCAATAAATATTGTTCATCCGCATTTGCTTCCAGTTTTGTATCATGACAGAATGGATGGACCTGACGATGGGAGCAGCGGGTGATTCATCTGCTTCACTAGAAGATTTCATTCGAGTATGCATCGGCCGGATGGATGCACAGGAGCGCAGCCAGGGGGAGACAGGACGCGCCATCCAGACTCTGGTCACACAGGTGTACGAGCTCACCCAGCGGTTCCATCAGCTACAACCCCCCACTGCGCCAGCACCCCCAGCAGCACTTGCAGTTCCCCCCACACCACCTGTGCCTCTCTCCCAGTCGGAACCCAGACTGCCCACGCCTGAATTATACTCTGGTGAGCCGAATTTCTGCCGTCCATTTCTGACACGTTGCAGTATGCATTTCTCATTACAGCCCAGAACTTTTGAAAAGGAGGAGGCGAAAGTAGCCTTCGTGCTGACGCTACTGACTGGGAGAGCGGCGCTTTGGGGAACTGCAGTGTGGGAGAATCGAGACCAGTGCTGCTCCTCGTTCCAAGCCCTCTCGGCGGAGATGAGACGGGTCTTCGATCGAGCCGTCGAGGGGAAGGAGGCTGCCAGGGTCTTGACTGACCTACGCCAAGGAGACCGATCGGTATCAGATTATTCCATCGAGTTTAAGACCCTGGCGGCCGGGTGTCGCTGGAACGAGGAGGCGCAGTGGGACCATTTCCTGCATGGGCTGGCCGAACGTGTCCAGAGGGAAATCTACGCCCTGGACCTTCCTTCAACGCTCAATGGACTCATAGACCTGGCCCTGAGAGTGGACGCCCGTCTGTCCAGGATTGGGCAGAGAACACCCACCAACCCAGTTCAGAGTCGGAGTGAGAACCAGCGGTCCAGCGGCCTGGACACGTTCGGCTCCCACGATCCCGAGCCCATGCAGGTGGGGCGAGCTCGGCTTTCCCGGGAGGAGAAAGAACGGCGGAGATCCCAGGGCCTCTGTCTCTATTGTGGTGGCAACGGACATTATGCCTACAGTTGTCCAGTAAAAGGCCCAGCCCGGTAGTAAGTTTGAGGCTACTATCGGGTGGGATCTCCGCAGGTAAGACCTCATCCACTTCCACCATCCTCCCGGTAAGACTGAGATGGTCAACTCTGGATCACCACTGCACTGCACTCATTGACTCTGGGGCAGAAGGTAACTTTTTGGATCATCAGTTTGCACTTCAATTACAGATTCCTCTTCATACACTTTCCCAGAAGATCACAGTCAACGCATTGAACGGACAGAATTTACCCACCATCTCCTTGGTCACCGAGAAACTTACACTCATCACTTCTGGAAATCATGCTGAAACTATATCATTTTACATCACTGACTCTCAACTCACACCCATAGTTTTAGGACACCCATGGCTCAGTTTACACAACCCCCGCATCGATTGGAAGAAACGGACCATCTCAGCCTGGAGCACTGAGTGTCACAATTCGTGTCTTGTGTCTGCTTGTTCTGTTGTTTCTGTTCCTGTGTTACAGGAGGAAGCGGTGGATTTATCAAACGTGCCCGAGGAGTACCGTGACCTGAGTGAAGTGTTCAGTAAGTCTAGAGCTGCTTCTCTCCCTCCGCATCGTCCCTATGACTGTGCTATAGATTTATTGCCAGGTAAGTCTCCGCCTAAGGGCAAGATTTATTCACTTTCAGTTCCTGAGAGAGAGGTTATGGAGAAATATATTTCTGATTCTCTAGCAACCGGGTTCATCCGCCCTTCCTCTTCTCCAGCGGGGGCGGGGTTCTTTTTTGTGGGGAAGAAGGACGGTTCTCTGCGACCTTGCATTGATTACCGAGGGTTGAATAACATCACGGTAAAGAATACTTATCCTTTGCCGTTGATGTCTTCAGCCTTCGAGAGGTTGCAGGGAGCGTCCATCTTCACTAAATTGGACTTGCGTAATGCTTATCATTTGGTCCGCATCAGGGAGGGGGATGAATGGAAGACTGCTTTTAACACCCCTAGGGGACATTTTGAATATTTGGTTATGCCTTTTGGGCTTTCCAATAGTCCCGCCGTCTTCCAGGCACTAGTCAATGATGTGTTGCGAGACATGATCGATCAATTCATATATGTTTACCTGGATGACATATTGATTTTTTCTTTGTCTCTCCAGGAACATGTGCAACACGTACGACTAGTGCTTCAGAGGTTGCTAGAGAATGGGCTTTTTGTCAAGGCGGAGAAATGCGTTTTCCATGCACAGTCAGTTCCTTTCCTGGGACACATCGTGTCGTCTGAAGGTATGCTTATGGACCCTGACAAGGTTAAGGCTGTGGTAGAGTGGCCAATCCCAGATTCCCGCAAGGCCCTGCAGCGGTTTCTGGGATTCGCCAACTTCTATCGGCGTTTTATTCGCAATTTCAGCCAACTAGCCGCACCTCTGACTGCCTTGACCTCTCCCAAAACTGCGTTCAGGTGGTCAGACGCAGCTGAGGCTGCGTTTGCCAAACTCAAGAGCCGCTTTGTTTCAGCTCCTATTCTCATTGCCCCTGATGCTTCACGTCAGTTTGTGGTGGAGGTCGATGCGTCGGAGGTGGGGGTAGGTGCAGTGCTTTCACAACGTTCACCTTCAGACGACAGAATGCATCCCTGCGCGTTTTTGTCACATCGATTATCTCCTGCCGAACGAAACTATGACATTGGTAACCGGGAGTTGTTGGCAGTCAAGTTAGCCTTGGAGGAATGGCGTCACTGGTTAGAGGGTTCAGGGGTACCCTTTACAGTCTGGACTGATCACAAGAATTTGGAGTACATTAGAACCGCTAAAAGATTGAACTCCAGGCAGGCTCGGTGGGCACTTTTTTTCGGTCGTTTCGATTTTACACTTTCCTATCGTCCGGGTTCCAAAAACGTCAAACCCGATTCTTTGTCGCGTATTTTTGATCGTCCCGAACACGAAGCTACTCCTGAGCGCATTTTTCCTGAGAACCTGATTATCTCTTCGCTCACATGGGAGGTCGAATCGAAGGTCAAGAGGGCCTTAGAAGGGGTAACGCCTCCGATCCGGTGCCCACCTAACCGCTTATTTGTGCCGGAGGAATTACGATCAGAAGTCATCCAGTGGGGTCATAGTTCCAGTCTAGCTTGCCATCCAGGGGTGAGTCGTACCATATTTCTAGTTAAGCAGCGATTCTGGTGGCCCCTGATGGCTCGTGATGTTCACAATTTTGTTTTGGCTTGCTCTAGTTGTGCCATTGGCAAGTCGTCCAATCGACCCCCAGCTGGGTTACTTCAACCGCTGTCGGTGCCTTCGAGACCTTGGTCCCACATCGCTCTAGATTTTATCACCGCCCTCCCACCCTCCCAGGGTAACACGGTAGTTTTGACCGTGGTGGACCGATTCTCGAAGGCAGCCCACTTTATTCCCTTGCCCAAATTACCTTCAGCCAAGGAGACAGCGGTGGCAGTCGTTGATCACGTCTTTCGGTTACATGGCCTCCCGACAGACGTGGTTTCCGACAGGGGACCCCAGTTTGTGTCCAGATTTTGGCGAGAGTTTTGTAAATTACTGGGGGCGACGGTCAGTCTGTCCTCTGGGTTTCATCCCCAGAGCAATGGCCAAACTGAGAGAGCCAACCAAGATTTGGAAAGATCATTACGATGTTTGGTCTCCAAGAATCCCTCCTCCTGGAGCCAACAACTTTCCATGGTGGAGTACGCCCACAATACGTTACCAGTGTCATCCACGGGCCTATCTCCGTTTAAGTGTAGTGTAGGGTACCAACCACCTGTTTTTCCTAGTACGGAGTCCGAAGTCGCGGTCTCCTCCGCCCACGCCTTCATCCAGAGGTGTCACCGTACTTGGACGAGGGCCCGTGAGACTCTCCTCCAAGTGCGGGAACGCAACAAGGCCAAGGCCGATCGCCACCGGTCAAGGCCTCCCGTATACGTCGTCGGTTCCAAAGTGTGGCTTTCTACTAAGGACATTCCGCTCCGCTCCGTTTCCAATAAACTGGCACCCAAATTCATTGGCCCGTTTTCTGTCACTAAGATCATTAGTCCGGTGACAGTCCGCCTCAATCTTCCTCCAGTGTACAGGAGGATTCATCCCGTTTTCCATGTGTCCAAAATTAAGCCCGTCTTTTTTGCACGCATTAATCCGCCAGCCCCGGTTCCCCCCCCGCCGCGACTCGTAGATGGGGAACCATCCTATTCGGTTCGTCGTATCCTGGATTCCAGGCGGAGGGGACGCGGATTTCAGTACTTGGTGGATTGGGAAGGTTACGGTCCGGAGGAGAGAAGTTGGGTTCCTGCTCGTGACATCCTGGATCACTCCCTTATCGATGATTACAATCGACAGGTAAGGAGTTCTGGGAATGCCGTGAGGCATTCCTAGGAGAGGGGGTACTGTCACGGTTGTGAATTCATTGTTTCCTCTGTGTCTCGTGTCACTGTTGTTTACATGTCTGTGAGTTTGCGTGAGTGGGTGTTGTCCCGCTCACGTGTTTGTTCAGTGCTCCAGCTGTTCGCAATCTTCTCATTCTCCACCTCAGCTGATTCACATTACCGTTCCCTATTTATACTCACTCATCTCTCCATTCCAGTGTCCATCCGTTGTTTGCCTGTTCCTGCGTGTATGTTCGTGTCGTCTTCCGGGTTGTCGTGTCTACAGTGGATTCCTGTTGTTTCACCGCACCCGAGCACAGATCACCGAGCACCCGCACTCAGCACCGAGCACTTGACCATCGAAGTCCCTGTGTGTCCGAGTCTGAGCGTCTCCCCCTGTGTGGACCGTCCGGAGCTGTTTGTTTACACGCGAGATCGCGACCACGCCCTGAGAGGAACTTTCTTTCCTGAATTGTCTTATTCTGTGTTGAAGTTCCAATAAATATTGTTCATCCGCATTTGCTTCCAGTTTTGTATCATGACAGATATTATGTATGAGGAATATACATTTCGGTAAGTTGTACTGTATCTTTCAACAGTGTTCGTGTTTTTCTTTACTATTAGCTAGTAGAGATCGATCATCGCATCTTCACCTGCGCTAGGGATCTGTCACGTAACATTTACAAGCGCCAAAACGGTATTTATTGTTTGAATTTCGTAATAAAATTGACAGAATCTGAGAGCTGATATTTTGTTTATATTATAAAGTAACCTGCTCTAGTCTGTCGGTCTCCGTGTCCTCTTTGCTTCGCGATTTTTCTGTGCGTGAGAGCGTGTGAAAAGTGTCCCGGCTCGCTGCACTTCAACACCTGTTTTTTTTTTTTTGTTTTTTTTTTTCGCTTGGCAAGTGTAGAGTGTCGAGTAATACACATGTAACTCGTGTGAGTGTAGACACTAGACTGACTTTATTTACGTTACCCGCTTCATCCAAACAGGGGTCACCATAGTGACGTTAACATCAACACTGATATTTAAAGTGATAGTGCCACAACTCTACATCCCCTTTCTTCCAGATGGGATGTAAATAAACTTAACAGCCCACACAACAAAACTGGAACAAAACACGTACTGAAATTATCTTATTATCAGGCCACCCACCACGGAACAAAAGGTGACACCGAACATAAAAAGTATGGTGAAGTATGGGCAAACAAAGTTAGTTCAGTTAACGAAGGGACACCTGGTTATCATTTCCATATCTTGATTTTAGTTTAGTTTTTTAGCCAAGTACTGACATAGTCCTGATAACGCTGATTAGGTTGGCTAACTCTGCCTGCTCGAGTCACCACCAACTGTCTCTCAGATGAGTCAGCAGTATTGACCACTGGTGTGATACTAGGAGTTCACGAGTTCACACTTACAAATAAGTCAGATAGAATAAATGCGTATTTGGCGTGCTGTCCGAGGAGAGGGCTCCGGGCTCGGTATTTGGCCCGAACCCAGAGTACTCCCCCCGTATTCCTGGCTGTGAAAGAACAAGCCAAGAGTGAGGAGTCGGGGTGGTGGAGGGATGCTGAAAACTGTCAAGGAAGTTAGGTGAGTTGACAGAGTGAATATATATATGCTTCCTCTCATGCTGATAGGGTAGACATGGTAATTGTTGGATGAGTTGATTGATTGCTTGATTATTTGAACGTGCTCCTCCCGAACTTTGTTAATAAAACATCATGTGTAGGTGGTGGGTTGGCATTTTGGGCAGTCTCTCTATCAGGTACTGGTGAGGTGGACCTCAGTGGCACGTCCTCCTCAGAGCTTGCCGTTGGGTTTTCATCAACCCGGAGGAGATGTCGCCTGTTCCTGATATATTTCTTTCCTTGTGATGCTATTACATAGCTATTAGGCTGCTGAGCTGGGCCTTCCACTCTTGCCACTTGATCAAAACCACGTTCAGTGTGCACTCTGACTGTTTGACCTGGTCTTAGTGCAGAGAGGCGGTGAGCACTGCGGTCATGATACACTTTCCCCCTCATTCTGTGTTTGGAGATGGCAGCAGCCACATTGACTTGGATAGCAGGCCTGAGCATGTCTGTGGTTGCTGGCAGGAAGGTCCTGGTTTGCCTGGACATGAGTCGCTGAGCAGAGGAAGGGAGCCCATCACGGGGAATGTTGCGAGTGTGGAGAATGGCTGCTTGGATGTCTGTGCCATCACGGTGGCACTTCTCCAGCAGGTGCTTAGGGGATCTCACTGCACGCTCAGCCAGACCGTTAGATTGTGGGTAATAAGGACTGCTGCGGATGTGTTTAAAATATCTGTGTACATTGAGGTCCAGTACATAGTCTCTCGAGCTCTGCGTTTGGTGGCTTCAATCCCAGGATGGCCCTGGTGTAGCTGGCCAACATAAAACGTTTGCAGTGCTGCAGGTTTTACTAACCTTTGCCCACGCAGGAGCAGTCCATCCTCTAACGTCAACTCTTCCTTCATGGAGAAGAACGGTCGCAACTGTTGCGGCAGCTCCTTGGAGGTGCTGGGCCAGCCATGCACGATGACTTCAGATAGCTGTTGGCAGGTGGCGTCACTCTTTACTGCATTTCTTAATTCATCTGTATGGCGTGAGGAGAGCACCTGGACAGTCATCACTTCTAGTAAGTCATCAGTGGGGGCTCAGACTCAGGTATGTGTGCACGCGAAAACGCGTCTGCCACAAACAGTTCCTTGCCACGCTTATACATCACATCCAAGTCGTAACGTTGCAATTTTAACATCATACCCTGCAGGCGTGGTGATGCGGTGTGCAGTGGTTTCCTCAGGATAGTTATAAGGGGCTGATGATCCGTTTCAGCAGTAACGGGGCGGCCATAGATGAAATCATGAAATTTTTTAGCTGCAAACACCAGTGCTAACATTTCTTTTTCAATCTGAGCATACCTGGACTCAGTTGGTGTGAGGGCACGTGATGCGAATGCCACCGGCCTCCCGTCTTGGAGGCACACCGCCCCAAGACCGTGTTGGGAGGCATCTGCTGATATAACCACTGGCTTTGATGTGTCAAAAAATTGCAGCACAGGGGGATTAGTCAGTGCCTGCTTCAGTTTGCTGAAAGCCGCATCATGGGCGTCATGCCAGTGCCACTCCACGTCGTGGTGTATCAGCTGTCTCCGAGGGCCAGTCATGTCACTGTATTGGGAAATGAATTTGGATAGATAGTTTGTCATGCCCAGAAACTGCTGTAAAGCCTGTTTGTCCTGTGGCTTCTCCATCTCGCAGACGGCTTTGATCTTTTCCGGATCTGGCTTGACACCATCAGCGGTTAACAGGTGTCCTACATAGTGTACACAGTTGACTCTGAATTTGCACTTGTCAGGATTGAGCTTTAGGTTGATGGCACGGATCCTGTTCAAAACCTGTGTTAGGCGTTCATCATGTTCTAGTAATGTACGTCCCCAGATGAGGATGTCATCGACCACGATCTCGCAAGGTTGTCCAGCAAATAACTGTTCCATCACATTTTGGAAGACCTCGCTGCCTGTGCATATGCCGTATGGCATTCTCAGGAACCTATATCGGCCATGAGGTGACATGAATGTTGTGAGCTTGGAGGATGCGCGGTCAAGGGGTATTTGCCAAAACCCACACTTGGCATCTAAGATGCTAAATATTTTTGCACCGGGCATGTCCGCAATGATTTGGTTAAAAGATTTGAGTGGATGACGGGGTCTGAGGAGGGCCCAGTTTAGATGCACTGGGTCGATGCAAAGTCGCACTGTTCCATCTTTTTTTTCCGCTGCAACCATGGCAGACACCCATTCTGTTGCGTCGTTTTCTGGTATAATTACACCAAGGGCAGTCATTCGGTCCAGCTCCGCCTTGACCTTATCTTTCATGGCAATGGGGATCCTGCGGGGAGCACATATTGTGGGGTCAACAGTGTCATCTAGTCTCATATGATATATCACAGGTAATTTACCTATGGCATTAGTGTCAAAAAGGTCTTTGTACTCCAGTATTTCTGGAGCTTCTTGTTGCAGCATGTGGACGTCAGGTGCGAGATGAATGAGACCAATAGCAATACTGTCTTGTAGTCCCAGTATGGGTTTTACATCCTGTGGTGGATTTTAACTTTAAAAATTAACTAACATTTGTTTTTCTTGCAGGAATAACATTCATATGCTTTTAATGTGTCCAAACTCTTTGGGGAAAAACTTGTGACTTTGAGTGTATGTCTATGTGTATTAATAACAGAAAGGGGAACTGAAACTAGACATGACTAGTTCGCAAAAACCTTGTGATAAGTAATCAGAGTTTGCTTATGCCAGTGACAGAGGGAAAAGGTTGGGCTTTTGAACCAATTGAACCAATCATATTGAAGGTGACATGTTAGTCTTATTTGTTTTCTTGATTCTATAAAAACTGTTGTATATGTGTTTTTCGGTGGGATTCTCAATGGAATTTGTCTGAGATCCTCCGGCCTTGCTTCTTGGGAGAGATTCCCTGAGAACTGCTCGGGAAGATCTCCCGGCCGTGATTAAAGCATTTAAAGGACAATTGCCAGAGTTTGTCTGTCATTTATGCTGCGCAGCAAGAAAACTAGTAAGTAAGGGAAAACGAGTTAGATTAGGTAAGATTTCAAAGTGAGGACGTCGCCAGGAGACGATACTCAGAAATCAGCTACCCGAGTAGGGACGTCGCCAGGAGACGAGACCTAGGTAGTTAGGTAGTCCGGTGATCTATAGAGTGGGGACGTCAGGGACGGGAACCAATAGATAGAGCCGGATAGTTAGGTTTAAGAAAATATCCACGACAATCCCTATTGACCACATGAAACTTGAACTGTCCCTGTGTACAATGCAGTGTTACAGTGCCATCAGTTTTGATTGACTCACCTCCATAAGCCACTAGATTGACCTTTTCATTTGGATCCACATGCACTGTGTGGTCAACTGCATGCAGCAGTTTTCTGGGCAGCACATTACATTTGGCACCAGTGTCCACTTTTACCCTCAGTTGTCCATTTCCGTTCTTCATTGCGAGCGTGGCGAAGATTTCCCCCTTCTGTGCGGGTGTGAGTATTGTGTCACAGTAGAAAGTATCAACCATTTGATTGACTGGTTCAGTGGTCAATTCATTTACTCTACCCATTTCTCTTCTTCTTTATGGAGTGGGGGCTTTGGGGCGAACTGTGGCCTGCGCTGGTGCAGAGCGACAACACCTAGCAAATTGATTAAGTTTTCCACAGTTATTGCATGTCTTGTTGAGAGCAAAGCATTTGCTGCGGTCAGGTGAGTGTTGGCCATTAAAATTGCCACAGCGAGCCTTCTGAATTGAGCACACTTCAGCTTCCTTATGAAGTTCCTTAGAGCTGTTCTCCGACTGTTCATGGAGCATGCTAATGCTAACTGCCAGTTCAAGGGTGAGATTCTTTTCACGTAATAGTTGTTTGCGGAGGGTGTCGCTCTGTAACCCACAGACGATACTATCCCTGATCAATTCATCACGGAGCGCACCAAAATCGCATTTCTTCGCCAGTATTTTCAGAGTGGAGACATACGCCTGAATAGACTCACCGGTTCCCTGACTAGCGGTGTTAAAAACATGCCTGTCCATAATGACGTTTTTCGCTGGCAAACATAATTCAGCAAACTTTACCAGTAGAGTCTCTGGTTCTTCGTGACTTTCCCCCTCTCCATAAACAAAGGATTCCGACTTTTCAACAGCCTCCGGGCCGGCTAGGTTCAGTAGCGTGTAGGCTTGAACTTTCTTAGATTTATCCGATAGTCCTGCGTTGCAGTAGATTATCCATTCTTTCTCAAATTTCCGCCAGTTGTCGGCAATGTTGTCGTCAAAAACTACTGGATCGATACGACGGAGTCCTTGAGCCATTATCAGACACTTCTGACACCATGTAGAGTGTCGAGTAATACACATGTAACTCGTGTGAGTGTAGACACTAGACTGACTTTATTTACGTTACCCGCTTCATCCAAACAGGGGTCGCCATAGTAATGTTAACATCAACACTGATATTTAAAGTGATAGTGCCACAACTCTACAGCAAGCCGAGCTGACATGACATGGGGGCGTGACAGCATCGAAGATTCCATTTTTTGATTCGATAATCGAGATTGAGCATTAATTTCGATCGATTTCGATTTAAAATCGAAATCGTGACACCCTTAGGATTCGGACGGCACTAAAATCACAGACTTACCCCTATAAATGTTTAAAATACCATACAAGCCCATGAGAAACAATATTAGCGTCCGTATAGGACTTAACTGACAGTAGCCTATGCTTTCACTGGCCTTTAAAAGCGCTCTTTAATTAAATTAATAATATTGTATAATAATGTAATTAAAAATCTTACAACAATCGGTGTAATGACAATTTTATTCTTTGCATGAAAACACTTGAATTAGCCTAATTTAATACTGTCTGGGTGTATTAAAACTTCAGAATTACATGTATATTCGTATAGACCTGCAACAGTGATAAGGTAAAGCTAAGAGTGGTCCAGGCCAACCTCACGAAAGTGTGACTTACAGAAGATATACTTAGTGTACGAACGTGTCGGGAATCGTGCCATAACGTTAAGAGAGAGGTTAAGGAATAGGTTAAGAACTACTTAGCGATAAGAACGTTTTGGGGAACCGGGCCCAGAACAGAATAGGAGAGAAAGTGTTAGTATTACTGGATCAAGTGCTGACGGCTAAACAGGATCGGTATCGTTACGGCTGTGCTACTGTGGATACTAGTTTTGTTATATATGGCGAATTTTTAGCAAATGATAGATCATGCACCAAGCGTTTATATGTGTCTGTATTTATTTATTTGTTTATTAATTTATTCATTCATTCATTTGTTTATGTATTTCTACATATATTTATTTAATTATTTGTTTATTTATTTATTAATTCGTTCATTTATGTATTTCTACATATATTTATTGATTTAATTCTGCATTTACGTATTTATTCATTTATTTATACTTAAGTCATTTCTCGTCCTCCACACATGACAACAGACAATAGGTGTGTTCGACATCGGCTGCGGCTGGATGCACCCGATCGGCGAGAGTAGCCGCGTGCAGGCGGGAGGAGCTGCAAACGGAGACGTGAAGTCAGACACTTTCTGGTTCCCGTAGTGACCGCTCACGTGGTGTTTGCATACTTTACCACAGCTGAAGTGAAATAAATGCAATATTTGCCAAATAATAGATGTTTCAGAGACATTTTCATTCAATATTTTATGTACTGCTTCATACAGCGTCTGTTTGAACAAGAATAAAGTTCAACATAAGCTACTATCAATGAAGTGGAGCCTACGTTTTTTAATCAGTTTTAATTTGATTTTAATTTAATTCACAATATAACATCGCAACGACATGAAAAGAGTGTTTACTGTTATAAAAAACTGATTTGTGAGCTTTAGAGGAACTGTGGTGTTCGAATAAACACGAAACACACGTGATCGTTGTCAAGCAGTGCAGTGAATCCGGCCAATCGTGGGACAGCTGTGTCGTCATCAGCCAATCGTGCAGCCGCTCTTGAGAAGCTGCGCTGGCTGAGTTCTCCGGCTACTCTCGAATCGCTCTCGCGGTACTTTGATGGCATATGTCACAGTCACGTGGTGTCGGCGCTGTATCAAGTCGGACAAAATTTCTAACCGGCATGCACTGCTTTAAGTCAGCCGCCGATCGGTCTGCGCAGAGCTGCATGAAGTCGAACAAGCTCAATAGTTTAGTGTAAAATGACTGTGATTGTCACGGTGTGGGTTTTGTCTTGTCTGTCACGTGATTCCCTGTTTGTCATGTGATCCTTCCATGTGTCTTGTCATTTTGTTAATTGTTTGCTCATTGTCTACAGGTGTCTCGGATTTACCACGCCCCCTTGTTATCTTGTTTAGCTTGTCTGCTTGTGTATTTATACTTCTGTGTTTCAGTGGTGGTTTGTCGGTCGTTGAAGTTGTTTGTTGTTCTTTGTAACCGTTCCTGAGTTCCTTGTTCTGAGTTCTGTTGTTCGCCCTGTTTGTTTTCATTAAATTTAGTACTTGCATTTGGATTCTCTCCGCTTTATTCCTGCCTCATCGTCACAGTAATAAACAAGAGAGCAAATGCTGTGAGCCACTCTGATCTGAAGCTTTCACCTCAAAGAAATTTGCAGAGCTCAAGAAAATGATTAACTTTAAATATTGTTATCCTGAGATTTATGAAATAAATAAATAAACAAATGCTGAAATTGTTTAAATTATAAATAATTGGAATATTCACCTGTGGAGCACTCTGCGAGAATTATGAAATTTTGAGTTGTGAACACACTGGGTTTTTGATTTAAGTATTGGCTAAGATGGGTCACATAAAATCAAGAAATAGGCACTCTAAAAGTGATGAATAAACAGTGAGATTTTAACATGTGCTTAAATATTATAATCTTTATCTGAAGAGGTGAACATTTCACTTCAGACTTTTCCTAAGGACAGTTTTGCCAGGCGTTATGCACAGAAGCGTGTTGCTTTGTTCATTGAGCAATAACTGCTATAATAACAGTTTGTTTCTTGTGCTACTGTAGCAGCATATTTGATTATACAATATAACTCAACGTCAAATATAAACAGGTCATTTACATTCATTCAAATTCACACAATTTTTAAGAGTCAACTTAAGTAAAAAGATTTTTTATAAAAAAGCATATTTCACTAAAAATATTAAATACATTGTGTCATAGACTAATTTAGGGGATTTTACATGGTTTATTCAGGTAGATTCCTTGAAAGAAATCAAGCCTTAACTACTCAAAAATATCATGTGCAATATTGTTACCATAATGTTTTGATTGAATTTGAGTGGATCTGTGTCTGGTCACTTTCACTTTCTGCTGCGACTCTATTCAAATGTGAGAGGAAGGTGTCCAGGGATTAAAGTTCTCCATCGCTACGACGGATTTATGTTAATTGCAGAGAGTCTACGACGAATTTCCGTCAATATCAGGCTTCCCCCAGTCCTTATGTCTTGAATTCCTTTTTTATCATTTTAAGGCCGCTTACATTTCTCAAATAGTGAAATAAATGTCTTAATTTTAGTTTGAATGGGTCTTAAATTAAGGAAGGACGAGGTGTATTCACCCTGCTGAGGGGGATGTGCTCAAAGCCTGGAGTGGAGCAAAAGCACGTTCCTCTCTGCACTTCTATAATCACTCCACTGTAATCACTGAGTTTCGGTTCTATATCTATCGGTTTCCTGTTTTCAACAGTACAGGACAGGGCGCAACCCAGAGGCAGAAAGCCAGTTAAAGCCAGATTGGTGAGCTGTCCGCTACTGCAACAACCTTAAGTATTGAAGCTTTCCTCCATGTATGAGACGTGCTCCAGTTCACGTGCAATGCAATATCCTGCCTCCATGTCCTGATTATATTGTCACTATATTTGCTTCTCATTGATTAAATCCAGGCAATTGATTGATGAAACATCGATTAAAATTAAGATATAATTTATACAAAATGAAATTCACTTTGAAGGCTTACAGTACAATACAAAAATTAATAAAGTGGTCAAAATCATGTCTGACCCACTCCATATGTCTCCCGATATATGATCCCATCTTACTCATGTCCAGGGATGCATTTCCCAAAAGCATCGTTAGCCAACTATGTTCTGTAAGAACTGATTTTCCTGCTAAGACAAAACTCACCCTGCAATAAAGCCATAAAACAGACCCTGGGAAGAAGATAGCAAAGACAGAGCACAGGACATCTCCTGTCCAAACTTTTCTCTTTCCTTATCTCTGCATCCCCCTCTCCCTCCTCCCTTGCTCTCCCTGATTCAAGTCACCAAAAGATCACTAAGAATGTCTATATATCAAGTCAAGTCAAGTCAAGTCAAGTTTATTTATATAGCGCTTTTCACAACACAGGTTGTATCAAAGCAGCTTCACAGTAATAAATTAGAACAATACATCAATGTTTGTTTCTAGTGGAACGTCTACATTTGGTAATGCTGATCAATAGTATCGTTGATTGATTAATTAAATTAAATATCCCCAAATATCCCCAACTGAGCAAGCCAAAGGCAACAGTGGCAAGGAACCGAAAAACTCCAACAGGTGACCTAATGGAGAAAAAAAAAAAACCTTGGGGGTACCCGGGCTCAGTCGGGGGCCAGTTCTCCTCTGGCGTTTATGAACTAGAGGTCGGATTTAACTGTAGGATTAAAAGTATTATATGAATGCCTGGCTGAAGAGATGCGTCTTTAATCTAGTTTTAAACTGGGAGAGCGAGTCTGAGCAACGAACAGTATCCGGAAGACTATTCCAGAGTTTTGGTGCTAAATGTGAAAATGCTCTCCCTCCTTTGGTGGACCTAGATATCCTAGGTATGACCAAAAGCCTCGAATTTAGTGACCTTAAAGAGCGCGATGGATTATAGGGCGATAGAAGATCCGTTAAATAGACTGGAGCTAAGCCGTTTAGGGCTTTATAAGTCAGTAGCAATACCTTGTAATTAATACGGGACTTTATAGGTAACCAATGTAGGGATGATAAAATCGGTGTTATATGATCATATTTTCTTGATCTAGTTAGAACTCTAGCGGCGGCATTTTGGACTAACTGTAGCTTGTTTATTGAGGATGCAGGACAACCAGCCAATAAAGCATTACAGTAATCTAGTCTCGAGGTCATGAATGCATGAACTAACTTTTCTGCATCAGAAACAGATAGCATATTACGTAGCTTAGCAATGTTTCTAAGGTGGAAAAAGGCTGTTCTTGTAACATATGAAATATGATTTTCAAAAGACAGGTTGCAGTCTAATATAACACCCAGGTCTTTTACTGTAGAGGATGAAGTAACAGGACATCCTACTATGTTAAAGTTGTATTGTGAGAGGTTTTGTGGGCGGTTTTTTGAACCGATAAGTAGTACCTCTGTCTTGTCTGGATTTAATAAAAGAAAATTATGCGTCATCCAATCTTTTATATCTTTAACACACTCTGTCAATTTGGATAATTTAGCGTTTTCATCTGGCCGTGATGAAATATAGATTTGAGTGTCATCAGCATAACAATGGAAACTAATTCCATGTTTCCTTATAATATTTCCAAGTGGCAGCATATATATTGAGAATAATAGAGGGCCCAACACAGATCCCTGCGGCACTCCATAGTTTACTGGAGTTGTACATAGATTTTTCTCCATTTAAATAAACAAAATGGTAGCGATCAGATAAATACGATCTAAACCAGCTTAATGCTTGTCCTTGAACACCAGTATAATTTTGTAGTCGATCTAAGAGTATTGTATGATCTATAGTATCGAACGCAGCACTAAGATCAAGTAAAACTAGTATTGAGATACAGCCTTGGTCAGAAGCTAAAAGTAAATCATTTGTGATTTTAACGAGCGCAGTTTCAGTGCTATGGTGCGGCCTGAACCCAGACTGAAACTTTTCATAGGTGTCATTTTCTTGTAAGAAAGAGCCCAGTTGAGTGGACACAACTTTTTCTAGTATTTTAGACATAAAAGGTAGATTTGAAATGGGTCTATAATTTACTAGATTATTCGGATCTAATTGTGGTTTCTTAATGAGAGGTTTTATAACTGCCAGTTTAAATGTTTTTGGAACATAACCTAAAGATAAAGACGAGTTAATAATATTGAGGAGAGGCTCTTCCACTACAGGTAACACTTCTTTCAATAGTTTAGTTGGTATAGGATCTAGTAAACATGTTGTTGTTTTAGATGAAGTAAAAAGTTTATTGAACTCTTTTTGTTCTATAGTTGTAAAGTACTGTAATTGTTCTTGCGGGGTGATAATTGAGGCTGAATTATAAGGCGCGATTGAGGATTGAACGTTTACAATTGTGGTTCTGATGTTTTCTATTTTCTCAGTGAAGAACTTCATGAAATCATTACTACTAAACTGTAATGGAATATTTTGTTCAGGAGACATCTGTTTATTTGTTAGTCTCGCCACGGTGTTAAATAAGAACCTAGGATTGTTTTGGTTATTTTCTATTAGTTTGCGGAGGTTCTCAGCCCTGGCTGCTTTTAGGGCCTTTTTATAGCGTGACGTACTGTCTTTCCACGCGATTCTAAAAACCTCTAAATTAGTTTGTTTCCATTTACGCTCTAAATTACGGGTTTCTCTCTTTAGAACACGAGTAGTATTGTTGTACCATGGTGCTTTAATTTTCTCTCTGACCTTTTTTAGTCTCATAGGTGCAACAATATCCAATTTTCCATAGAGAATGGTGCTCATAGTGCTGGTTAGTTCGTCTAGTTCATCTGTTTGTTTAGGTTCACTGAGCAGCTGAGACAGATCCGATAAGCTGTTTGAAAAATTATCTATGGTGGATGGAAGGATTGTTCTGCCTAATCGATAACGCGGCGCAGCATGATATATTACAGGAGTACGTAATATGCAAGTTACCATGTAATGGTCAGTGACATCGTCACTTTGTGGAATGATATCTATATCGGTTGGATCGGTTCCATGTGATATAATTAAATCGAGTGTATGATTAAATCGATGAGTCGGTCCGGTAATGTTTTGCTTGACCCCAAAGGAGTTTAATAAATCTGTAAACGCAGCCCCTAACGCATCATTTTGATTATCTACATGGATATTAAAGTCTCCAACAATTAATGCTTTATCGAAGTTAACTAATAGGTCTGAGAGAAAATCTGCAAACTCTTTTAGGAAATCAGCGTAAGGCCCAGGCGGTCTATATACGGTAGCCAAGGCTAGAGATAATAGGGATGTTTTTCGAACATCTAAGAGCGTAACATTTAGTACAAGTACTTCAAATGAAATAAACTTATAACCCGTTTTCTGAGTAACATTGAGAAAATCTCTATAGATTGTTGCAACACCGCCGCCACGACCATTCAGACGGGGCTCGTGCTTATAGGAGTATCCTGATGGAGTAGACTCATTTAGACCGAAATAATCATTTGGTTTAAGCCAGGTTTCAGTAAGGCAAAGTACATCGAAGCTATTATCTGTGACTATTTCATTTACAATAACTGCCTTAGGTGTGAGTGATCTAATGTTTAGAAGACCTAGCTTTAAAAATTGTTTTTGATTACCAATAGCAACATTTTCTAGTTTAATAACAATTAGATTTTTTCTAGATCCTGCAGTAGATTTATGATTTGATCTCACTAAACGAGGAATAGACACAGTTTCTATGCAATGTTCTACACTATTTATATCAGTTAAATTGGTGCAGCAGAGACTATGATTTGGACTTTTGTTTACTAGTCAAAAGGTATTTAACATTTTGGAGATGTTATCTGACAGAAGATCCGATCCGAATCTGTTTGGGTGTAAGCCATCAGCACGGTAAAGCCTAGGACGCTCCCAAAACAGATTCCAATTATTTACAAAGAGAAGTTTCTGCTCATTGCACCATGACATTAACCATTCATTAAGCGCAAATAATCTACTAAACTTTTCATGACCTAGTCGGTACGTGGGAAGCGGTCCTGACACAATAATCGTTATAGCAGGCGATGTGCTGCGTACCGTATCGATCAGATTCCTGAAGTCTTTCTTCAGAACCTCTGTCTGGCGCAGCCTGATGTCGGCCCCTCCCGCGTGCAAAACCACAGTTCCGACGCGCTCGTTCAGAATCTCGGGAACGTGAGCAACGATTTCAGAAACACGAGCACCAGGAAAGCAGTGACTATGCACCTTACTTTTATTTAACGTAACGTGTACGTGTCGAACGATGGAATCTCCGATGATCACAGCATCGCGTTCTGTTTCGCGAAGAGGGGAGAAGCGGTTTTGTGTGGATATCTCGAAAACCGGGAGGGTCGGAGAGAGTTTTCTTGGTCTAGACCTGACTCGCGACTTCCGCTGCAGAAAAATCCAGGCTTCGTGATGGCATGTTGGAGCCGGAGTGAACAAGACCATGGCTGATCGCGACCTCGACGTTCGGGACCGATGTTGAGAAACGCACGGAGTAGACGAGGTCGGAGTCAGCGGGTTAGTAACGTTAATCTCTGATTTGTGTGCCTCGGCACGTGATGTTTCAAGAGCTAACCGCCGGTCTATCAGCTCGGCTTTTCTTACTAAAAGGTCTTGGATCTGTTTCTCAACAGCTTCCAGCTCAGACTGCACCGCGTGCAGCTCAAATGTGTCCTCACCTGCACCAAAAGGCAGACTACTTACATTTGATATATTCGCCATTTTAACAGATGGACAGTAAGTTAAGTTAGCAATGACGCTACCAGTGGTGCTATCAATATTAATACTAATTTATGGCTTAAGTCTTGGATATAATCCGTCTTTTCAGTGGTACGGGTGTAGTAGACGCACGATAGGCGAAAAAATGTTTGTTTGTAAATGAGTGCGGAGAAGACGCGTTCAGCCGTGATCCACGGACGTAACCTATAAGAGTATCCAGCGTTGGATCACAATATCACATACAGTATGATGTATCTTGGTGAATCTATTGTTTTTCCTTTTCATGTTTGGTATAATTTTAAGTGTCTCAGTGCGATTGGTAAAATGGTCTTAATTTCAGTGCAGTCATTGGTATTATGAGAAAGATTGAGAACTTAGGAGAATCCTATTCTCCTCTCTGGGAGATGTCTCTTTAAAATATCTCCCAAAACCAGATGCTCCCCCATGAATTGACCCAAACAACTCTAAACAATATTTGTATAACCCTTTTGTTCTGGTCTGGGTATTTAAGGCTAGGTGTCAGAGCAGTCTTTGGGACTCTTTACCAGGAACACCCCCATACAGTGCTGTTTCAGTGTTTCCCTGTTGGAAAACACTCACACTCACACATCACTGTGTGTCTCTGTCAGGAATGCATTGCTTACTTTTATAGTCATCTTTGAGTAACTACTGTCATGCATTTATTGTTTCTGAATTGGCTTTTAATCATTTACTTGTTTAATTGGCATGATATATTTTTACCTGACAAATAAATGTTACATCTTGAATTATTCTGAAGTTTTCTGAAATCATTATTTTAGTAGACTATGAGGAGGCTGGTGCTCCCGCAGCTCTGTGTCCAGGATAGGCCAAACTAAAGGCTCATATGAACGGAGCAGTAGCACGTCATCTGAAGACCTTTTGATTTCTGTCTATCACTGACTTGGCAAGTTGTACGGAAGTGGTGACCCCGACGTGATTCTCCAGATTGCGAGTGTCTTTTCAGCGAAATATTGGGACTTGCAACAAGTAAGAGGTTTGATCTCCTTCTCGTTCTTCAGCCGTTGTGGTAAGTCAATTCTTTTGCCTTTTTAGAAGTGTTGAGGGAAAATTCAGACGCACCTCATATAGACACATTTATAGAATGGGTCGACATACCCAGTTAGACCGGAGAACGCAAAATCTTGAGAATTAGATAAAACCACATGCCAGGGACATGATAGCGGCAGCGTAGATGAGAAATGACATCCCTTGCTTTAACTTTAAATACCTCCTTGCTTGCCCATGCAACAAGTGATGAAACCTAAATTGGAATAATATCATCCAAATTTTATACTGGTACTCAACAGAGGGTTGGAAACTAAAAATTTAATTCTTAAGTAAATAATGTCTTTACATTTGATTATTTGCTTTGCTGCAACAACATTGCAACACTGGAAATATGGAAATAAGAAAATGGTCAAGCTAACTTGTGAAAAAATCTTGTGATTTGATGAGCTAAAAGATAACAAGTAAAAATGTCTCACTTGAATCCTTTGTGTGCGAAATGTAAAGTTGGACAAAACAGTGCAATTAAATTAGATTATTTCAAAAGAAATGTTCTGAGAAAATGATCTCAGTCCTAGAGAACAGCTGCTATGCAGAAGCCCTAGAGACTGAAATTCAGAAAAATACGCTAAATTTTAATACTGATGCATATAATGATAATTATTGTGTCACTGAGAGGCTTGTAGCCAGGCCTGATAGTGTCAGAGGACATGCACAGCTTGTCCTTGTCTCATGAGAGAATTTAGACAAAGAACAATATGAATTACATCAAATTAATCGCTGTTCTTTGAAAATCTTTCAATAGTGCCAAAAAGTTCATGACTGATGTCCCAAAACATGGTTTAAACAACACCATTTAAGGCTCAGTCTTATAAAACATAGCTTTTAATGTGGTCTTATGTCAGACTTTGCAATCGCTGCATTCTTGTATGTTTTGTATGTTTTCGAGGTCTCAAAAGAGACTGACAAAAGTAACAAACCATAAAACAATCTTGGCGCCCTCCATCAGACCTGTTTGTCCAACCTTTCTTTCACATTCAAATAAGATTCTTAAAAGAATGCAATTGATAACATCTCAGCCCTAAAACAAGATAATTGTGTCCAATTCTAAATTGTAGTCACAAAAATCTTTAAATTGAACAATGATTTGACCCATGTTTCTCAATCCCTGCAGTCCATTGAATGTTCAAAGCATCAAAGCAGCTGTAACTGGTTTCCAGTTTGGTTTGTTGCTGTGTACACATGCTCATGCCAGCACAGCTGGAGCCGCAGGGCCAAACGCCTTCTAGAAGATCAGTGAGAAGATAACAAGTCAGTTTGGACAAATTACTCAGTAGAAACCCCCGAGACCAGTAAATAAAGTTGGTTTGATTTATACAATTTTATAGAATATAATTTATATTATGACCAGATTGTAATATATATTATATTATCATGGCCAGGAATGGCTTAAATCTCTTGATGATTCACCATTGGGTTAGAAGAGGAAAGGATGTTAAAGGAGAATGAAAAGAATCAGAATGTAGAAAGAGGGAATGTGCATGTAGGGAGCAAGAGGAACACTACTAGTGTTGGGAGGAATGAGATAATAGATGGTTAGAAAAAGGACTGGTAAGAAAGAAAACCAGACTCAGTCTCTCAGTTCTCCTCTGGCCAACGAGCGAACAGTGTGTGATTATGATTCAGGCATTGCAGGTCAGGGGTCAGATTGGATCTGAACATTCAGAATATTTATCCAGTTCAGTCTGGTTGGAAGACGGAGTCACGCCGGGATGGAGACGAGTTGTTGAGGATCAGAGCCGATGGCTGTGGTGTGGATGAGGCTTTCACAGGGCGGCTGAGGCTGGCACTGCAGAGATGCGGCGTGGACGTGTGCAGGCGCTGGTCCTCCATCTCTCACCCATGTGAGCTGGCGCTCTTAGAGAGGAGTTTGTTAACACTTGTGCCACTTCTTTTGTGGTTTTGTTGCAAGAGAAAATTTATACCTGTACCTCCCCTTGTTACTGGGTTGAAGATCTGTTAGATCAAAATGAAATCATCCTGTGGATTTAGATGGATTATCAAGGCATGGCAATCAGGTTGATCATTTTATTTGGCACATACTGGGCATTGTAATTTCTCTCATTAAAGACTATTGCACAAATAGAAGGTAAAGAAGTTCTTTCTCATTAATTTTTCCTTTCAGTTTTCTGCCAAGGTTTTCTTCTCCATTCTGTCACTGATGGAGTTTGAGTTCCTGCCACTGTCGCCTCTGGCTGGCTTAGTTGGAAACACTTAATATTCAACAATATTATTGATCTCCTGCTTTGACACCATTATATGAGAACTGAACTGAACTGGACGATGACATCACTGTTCTCTCTCTCTCTCTCTCTCTCTCTCTCTCTATATATATATATATATATATATATATATAAATGAACTAAATTAATAACTTTTTTACAACAAAAATGAACATCACCTGGACTATGATGCTATTTTCTTCTAGAAACTGTTGTGGCAAATAAACAATAAACAATTCTGAATAAGAGACAAATGTTCAGCCAATGATCATAATGGTTTATTTATTGCAGGAAAGGCTCAGAGTCAGTCAGCAGAGCTGTAAACACAGATAACACACACACAACTGAACCGTTCTGTGCCTTTTAGCACATGATTTACTATAGAAAAGATCATTAATATGAATAAAAATGAAATTGTCCAAATATAATACATTCCTCCATACATATTACATCAGACATGTTAGTCCTCTCGGTTTCAAAACATATCTTCATCCTTTATGAAGAAGAAATGCATTTAGCTTCTTTTTCAAGGCATAAGCATCTCTGGTTGATTCAGCAAGCTATAACAATACAAGCAATAAAGAGTAAAATAAATCCCTCGTCTCATTCCCTGTCCTCGTACACGCATGATACAGTAGATCACACTCATTTGACCAGGGTAACCCTAAACTAATTCCTCAGTCATTTTTCATGTTTGACTTTTTACATTAAATTTGTCAGCAAGGTAGTTGAAAACATTTTCCTCAAATGTAAAAACTATTTATAATCAATTTATATATAATATAACATCATATAATATACTGTATAATATATTCTATAAAGCATTTAAATACATATGAGAAATAATAATCTATTATAAATAGATTAATAATAATCTAAATAATAATGATAGTTTCATGTATGATATAATATCGTATGTTGATAATATTTCTTATAATCAAATATTTCCAGAAAGAAAAAGCAATAAAAAGCATCTGATGAATATTTGAGCACTATTAATATCCATAAGTTTAGCGAAGATGCTCCTGCATTACTGAGGCTTGTCAAGCATTGAGCAGATCATGATCGTTATGGTTTTGCACTGATCTATAAGCAGACAGATATATATATATATATATATATATATCTTATAATCTCTGGGTTTGACCTCCACGGTTGGGTTTGACCTCCACGGCACAGAATCCAGAGTCTTCACTGCGAGACTACACACACGACCTGAAACAGAGACGCTTTACATCAGTGACTGTCCTGGATATCACTGTTATTACTGTATATCTCGTTCTGCTCACCCATTTACACTGAAGATGAAGATGATGAAGAGGATGGACAGGAGGATGAAGACGCCGTCAGAAGTGCTCCTGTTCACAGCGTTATTACCGTTCTGCAGTTCAGCTGGAAAACACAGAACATTAATACTGACGGCTATTGCTTTATCATTTCATAACCACTTGAAACACCACAGTGTGTTCTGTGTCTGTCTTTATAATAACTGCATGTTTATGAGTGACCGGTGTGTGTCAGACTCACCTGGAGAAACACAGGGATCTGATGGAACAGAAAACACGGATCAATCACTTCATCTACAGGAAATACTTATATCTGGATTTATAACTGTTTTAAGATTTTAATATCTGAAACAACAGATTATTAATCTAATTAAATACCTGTAATATGATATGTTACACTTGTGATGGACTACCATTCATGGATCAAAAGTGACAGAAATTTATGTTGCAAAAGTTTCTATTTCAAATAAATGCTGTTCTTTTGAACTTTCTATTCATCAAAGAATCATGAAATATAATCTTGTTTCCACAGAAATATGAGCTGTTTTCAACACTGATAATAATCATAAACGTTTCTTGATCATCAAATCCTCATATTAGAGTGATTTCTGAAGGATCATGTGACACTGAAGACTGGAGTAATGATGCTGGACATTCAGCTTTGATCACAGGAATAAATTACACTTTACTGTATATTCACATAGAGAACAGATGATTTACATTAGAATAATATTTCACTGTTTCTACTGTATTTATGATCAAATAAAAGCAGCTTTTATGAGCAGAAGAGACTCTTTCAGAAACTAGTGTAAATGAGTTGTTCCTCACCATTACAGTAGAGCATCACTGACTCCTGCCGAGAGAAGAGCGAGAAACACTTGATTTATAATATTTTAGCTCACACATCACTGATATATGATGGACTGTACAGAATTCCTGACCTTCAGAGCCGGACAATCCATCTGGAAAATCACCTTGGTGTGTTTTCCTCTCAGAACGAGTGTTTGTGGATCAGCGTGACCAACTCGGGTCGGATCCATCTCTCCAGACTCATCCACCACCATTATATCCTACACACACACACACACACACACACACACACACACATATACATATACATACAGTCAGTCATGTGATCTTCATGATAAACATTACACTGATTTCACTCATTAAATCTCTGGCTGACTGGTTCTCATCTGCATATTTATGAAATTAATGAATGTGACTGGACAAGTGCTGTCTGTGACTGTGCATAGCTCATGAATATGTAATGAGGTAAGCCTTGTTCTTGTTTGTGATTGGTCTAGTACAGTACTGTATGAAAGAGAGACTTCATATCATAAAGCCTTCATATTCAGTCTTGAAAACAGCTTCAGTCATTCTAAACAATCAATAAACATCAAAACACAAAACATGATGAAGATAACATTAAAAAAAGCATGCTTTGGTAAATCATAATTTATCAAAAGTTGAAATTAGATTCATAATTATAAAATTAAAAACTCAAAATTAGAGATTTAAAATTCAATATTATAACATAAAATTGTGAAAATGATGATGTCATTATTTTTTACTTATCTTATAATTTTGATTGTCGTAATTTTCCCTTTTTGTCAAACTTTCAACTTCAATCATATTTTTTATTTTATCTCATAATTATGACTTAATATGACATTTATTTTATCTTATAATTATGACTTAGTATGACAATTTTCTTTATTTCATAAATTTGACTTTGTATCTCATAATTGACATTTTATCAGTTTTTTTACATTTTATCTAATCAAATTTGACTTTGCATCTCTTAATTGACATTTTATCATTTTTTTTTACATTTTATCTAATCAAATTGGACTTTTTATCTCACAATTGACAATTTTTTCATAATAATTTTGTTATTTTGCAATCTTATAATTGATATTTTTATCTCATAATGACATTTTTAATCTCATCATTGACATTTTATCTCATAATTATTAATTTTTATCTTATAATTTTGACATTTTATCTCATCATTTTGACTTTGCATCTCATAAATTTGACTGCATCTCATAATTTTAAATTTGCATCTTATAATTGACATTTTATCTGATAAATTTGACTTTGTATCTCATAATTGCTATTAATAATAATCTAAATTTTAGATTAGTTATATAGATTTAGATCATTAAATATCTCTTTGCATCTCTTTTAATCTCATAATGGACATTTTTAATCTCATCATTGACATTTTATCTCATAATTTTGACTTTGCATCTCGTAAATTTGACTTTGCATCTCGTAAATTTGACTTTGCATCTCATAATTTTAAATTTGCATCTTATAATTGACATTTTATCTGATAAATTTGACTTTGTATCTCATAATTGCTATTTTTTATCTCATAATGGACATTTTTAATCTCATTATTGACATTTTATCTCATAATTATGACATTTTATCTCATAATTTTGACTTTGCATCTCGTAAATTTGACTTTGCATCTCATAATTTTAAATATGCATCTTATAATTGACATTTTATCTGGTAAATTTGACTTTTTATGCCCTAATAATGTAATCTCATGTCATTGTTGAGGACTGATGTGTCAGGATGAGGCTCAGACTCACGTCAGCGCTCCAGTGTGTTTCGCAGGTCGGATCGGGAGCGTTGCTCAGCTGACAGGCTGTCGATCCGTTGCTGAAATCTCTTCTACAGCAGCTGAGAGCGACCCGTCCTGACTGCAGAGCCAGCAGAGCCGGCAGGCCTAAAGACACCACATCACAACCCTGAAAACCTGATCTTAAACCGCATCACAGATAGACCAGACCACGTGCCTCATTCTGACCTCGTGCGGTTCACACACAGAGAATGTTTACTGTCCGTGGGATTTCACACTATATTCTTCCATCACTCTGTGATACAGCATCTGTAGAGTCACATGATCACAAGTGTGTCGATCCTCTTCACACTACTACTGTATCTCTGTAGTTTTACACCCTGAGTGACAGCCTGTGTTACATGAAGTGTGATTTATGGCGCACACTGCCTGTGTGACACTCAAGTGTGTGTTAGGTGTTGTCCAAAGACTGCAGTTTTAAAGTGAACGTTTACATTCATGCTTTTGACAGATGCTTTCATCCTAAATGCTTTACATTCCAGCCGTACATCTGATCAGAAGAGTTGCCTGGGAAGCAAACCCTTGAGCTGGTGTTGCGAGCGCACAATCTCTGCTATACGCTAACATGTGTTCAACACCTGGAGACCACAGATAACACCATCACACACACACACACACACACACACTCATTACAGCCTGTTCCACTCGGTGAGAGCGGGTTTGGCTTTTTAAGTGGTAAAAGGAAACAACGCCATCCAGGAATCCCAACGATTACAGGAAGTTTTAAACAATAGCTTCAGGCGTCAGTTTACTTTCACTTCTATTGAATAACAGATGAGAGCAAGTTTTTCTAACTAGATAAGAAAGAACAGACCGCACTCACATGCCCACATTAGAGCGAAGCTTTTGATCATCCTTGCGTGAGACATTGGGAGATCGCTGAACTCTTCCTAGACCTTCGGGGTGTAAAGGGGAAAACCTGAAGGAAGAGGAGGCGTGACTTAAACACGTGATGACATCTCCCTCATCTAATCATCTATCTACACTCAAACTAATGATTATTTGATGCTCTTCACTTTATTTCAGCAGTTTATGTGGATTTAACAGCATTGTATCAGGTTTCTGGTTGAAATGTGACTTGAAACTTTTACTCTTTGACGAATCCAACCAAACAGGACTTTCATTCCCATCATGCTTTGCAAAGGGGCTGAACTGGGAGAGTGAAGTTGAAATAAAGTGTTATTTTAAGCATTTTTTAGCAAGATGAAAAAGTGACTAATAAATACTATTGTTCTTAAATGTATAATAACTTTTGAACTGCTAATCCATTCTGTATGCTTTAAAAAGTCTCGTAAAGAGGAGATTCACGGCTTTTCCGGGGTTTCGTGTTTTTGGACACTCAGAGGCTCCGTAGTTAACGTGATTACATCATCAAGTTTTGATCAGCATTGATTCGTCAAAGAAACCCATGTGGTTTGTGGTTTGAGCCAAACAGGAACGATTGTTGATGCTTAGTCCTGCCCCCTTGCCCAGATTGGTTGAAACTATCATCTACTCAACCAATAAACATAGGTTTTGGTCTTTTGCACCACCAGTTAGCATCTTTCTTTGGAAAATTGAACTGACGCAAAGTGAAAGTAGTTGCGTGCATGAAAACAAACACAAAATAACAGATCAGCATGACAGCATTCTCTGAGAAAGCATTACACATTTCAAAAGCAAATATGACACAGCGGGACTCATCTGATGAGGCTCTGAGTTTGTGTTTGTTCTTTACACAAGCTTCAGAAACTCCAGCAATAACAGAACAGGCCAATCTCCCTCATCCAGAATCCCAGAATAACCAGTAGCGAGTGCAGCCTTACGGAGAGACTCAGGAAGAGCTTCTGAATGTTAGTGGAGACATTTCTGTAGTTGTTGTGGAGTTACACTGATCATCTCATCATCATGTTGAACTTCTCCACAAGTGTCCACAGTTCCTGAGGTGTTTATAAGACAGCGGTGACATGTTCTGGTCAATAGTGTTCAGTGCTCGTCTGTGCTCAACCACAGAACAGCTTCAGGCTCTGCTGGATCTTTATCATTGCGTTAGAACTGGTCTCTGTTGTCGCTTGTGGAACCAAATGTCGGCTGGTGTGTGTAAACGTGCAGATTAAGGGCCGGTAATATTATAATAAGATCCTCTTCATACGTCAGAAGGAGAGTGAAATCTGATCGGCTTATTTTATAACATGCTTGCAGAGAAAGGCTCACCAGGGATTTTGGGCCCCATGACAAAAGAAGTAATAAAAACTCGCAATTTTTAGCGCAATTTTCTGACGTCATGGGATCACAACACTAACGCGGCCTTCACACTGGCAGTTGAAATCAGCTCCGATACGGCAGCGAAACGACCGGAAGTCATTCATTTCCTATGGAGATTCGCGGACCGCATGCGAATGGGTCCGAACCATTTAAACTCGCGACTGACACCTGTGGCCAAAAAAACGGAACTGCTCTTCCTTTCTGCTCGCTCTTGTACGTGCACACTTCACAAGTCATCCGCTGCAAAGAAGTCAACATGATGTTTACAGAGGTAAGAACAGTCAAATACATATATTGTTTGAGAAACTAAGTTTGTTTGCTGACTAGCGGTGGTGGTGGCAGAGTGATCTGAAACGTTTAACATGAACGCGCTTGACGTCACATCCGCAGACAGCGCGCGAAAAATCCGACCCGACAGAAAATAGGAAAAATAGGATACAGGCTTATAGGTGCACCCACTGTGAGCTGACAAGGTGTCAGTATGCTCATCAGGAGATGTTTGAGTCATACATGGTCAAATAAAAAGGCTATTGTTACGTTTATTTTGGGGAAAAAGTTAAATATAGCCCCTTTAATGCTGTGATTTGTAAATGCAAGTCTGCAGTTCACTATTTGATGCAAGATTAAAAGCCACCATAAAAATGTCCTTAAGGCAATCCTTTACACATTCTCAATGTATTTTTATTGTTAAATTAATTGAAGATTAAAAAAAAAAAACTAAAAAAAAAACTAAATATTTATTAACATTAATTAAAATAAATTAACATCATCTCAAAACAATGAAAACAGCAGATTTTTTAACATAACTGGCTGCACATATATGCCAACAACAAAATAAAGTTGACGTGTAAAATCACTAAATCAATAGGTTTAGAGGTTTGGAATGATGGGAATAATAAAATCTGTATCTATAGATGTCATTTAACAGCCAAAATTCAGTCTAAATGAACACATCAAACTGGATTATTTTAATATTGTCTGTAACTTACATGCAGGTTGAGGTAAGCTACTCATTGTTTCTAACTGCATCCAGTACAGACAGGAGTTTTTTTGTTTTTTTTCATGATGGTCATTATGTGAGAAAATAATTTGTGTTTGATTTCTGTCATTAATAAATATTTCATTTTCTTTCTTTTTTTTTTTTGTTATGGGAAAAAGAGCAAGAGAGACAGGGAGCCCCCCACAGACTCCCTGTAATGATGCTGCTAAGTCATTAACATAGTGTGGCTCTCCTTCTTCACTGGGACAGGGAGTTGTAGTTATGGGGAGACTGGGGTGCTGCTGACTCATCTGTTGTTTTCTGCTAAAATGGGCGTGGATTTGATATGATTTAATATGAATATCTTGCTAAACGTTTCCCTGCACTGATTAAATGTTGATTGATAAAATGTAGGCTAACACTAGCCTGAAGCTAGTAAACGTTAGCTTATTTCACTATACCACTCACAGACTAAAGGCTACCCACCTTTCTTGGGGAAAAACTGGGTTACAGATTGACACCCTTTCTTTTGTCTTTCCTCTCTCTCTTTTCTCTCTTTCCTTTGTTTAAAACCAGATTTTATTTTACTATGCAACAATGTGGTCTCTGTGTGTTTCTGGCGCATCGACTGACTGTCTGCAAGTTTAAACACCGCGCACGGCACGCTAACGCAGGACCAAACCATTTCATGCAGATACAGGGGGGTGGTCGGTCAATGAATGTTTGACCGAATGTTTAAACATGAATGTTTACTTTTTGGTCAATGGGGATATTAAACTTGTATTGGCACAATAAGTAAAATCAAAGGCATCATTCATGTTATTATTATTTGAAATATACTCAATGATGATGGTTTATATAGTGTATAATATAAAAAAAAAAACTAAATTAGTTTTTACTTATTTGTTGGGGCCCCTGTCAGTCAGGGGCCCTTGGAATTGTCCTAGCTTTCCCCCCCTTTAGAGCTGGTAAGTCCCGCCCATCCGTAAAACCCCAAGTGGACCTCTAGGTTGAAAAATTGTCAATGCAAGTGAATGGGAGAAAATAATTATTTTCTGGTCCCGTTTGAATTGTGCCATGAATGTGAACATATGTTGTCTGTGAATTTTTTATATAACTTTTCATGTTACGAGTTTGACAGTTTATGGTATGATTCTTCAGCTAGCAGTTGTGGAAAAGACATAACGAGAAAGACTACATGTCGCCTATGTGACGTCACCCCATAAAGTTGACTTACCCGGGGTTTTCGGCAACCTCAACGATTGTGTCCTCTCCCTGAAAGAAGGCGGTGAAGTGCACCAAAGACACAGCCGTGTTTAGCGGGATCCGTGAGCTAGTGTCCGGGGGTTAGCGGAGGGGGCGGGACTTACCAGCTCTATACGGCGCCCATGCTTGCAGAGAAAGACTCACCAGAACACAGTTACTGGGTTTCACTTTTTCTGTGATGGTAGAAGCACCGGGACCCAATTATAGCACTTAAACATGGAGAAACTCAGATTTTCATGATATGTCACCTTCAAATCTATATTTACATTTTTATCCAAAGCGACTTACATTGCATTTCAAGGTACACATTTACATTTTTATCCGTTCTTGCTTTCCCTGGGAATCAAACCCATGATCTTGGCGATGTAAGTGCCAACACTCTACTGTTTGAGCTCCAGGAAATCTGGTAAAATTACCCATTCTACCACACAATGCATGTAAAATTGGGAATTTAAATGAGCTAGATTGAAACTCCAAGTTCTCCTGTTTAAAATGATAAAAGATACTTGATGCTGACTGCTATAATGGGCTAGAAAAACAAAGAAAAGTACAGGCGAGTCAGGCAGAATCTATCTATCTATCTCACACAGGCTCCAGGTGCTCTTCATGCTTCTGAACAGCAGATGGCGAACTTCACTCACTAAAATCCCCTGAAGTGCTTCTCGTTTATTATTTGTGCTTTGTTTCCTCTTGTCTTCAGCTACACACTAATATGATGAGAGTGAAGAAAATGAGGATGGAGGAATTGAAGGAATACACATTTGTATAAATATATATATATATATATATATATATATATATATATATATATATATATATATATTGCAAGATCCTTGATCACTCAAGCATCATTAGTAATTGAAGAAATTCACAATAAATGTTAAAACCAGATGTCCTGTTGAAATATGTGGACTGAATCCTCATCGCTCCACTACAGCACAACTCTACAGCACAACTCCACAGCACAACTCTACTGCACAACTCTACTGCACAACTCTACAGCACAACTCCACAGCACAACTCTACTGCACAACTCTACAGCACAACTCTACACCACAACTCTACAGCACAACTCTACAGCACAACTCTACACCACAACTCTACAGCACAACTCTACAGAACAACTCTACTGCACAACTCTACTGCACAACTCTACAGCACAACTCTACTGCACAACTCTACAGCACAACTCTACACCACAACTCTACAGCACAACTCCACAGCACAACTCTACTGCACAACTCTACAGCACAACTCTACACCACAACTCTACAGCACAACTCTACAGCACAACTCTACACCACAACTCTACAGCACAACTCTACAGCACAACTCTACTGCACAACTCTACTGCACAACTCTACAGCACAACTCTACAGCACAACTCTACAGCACAACTCTACAGCACAACTCTACAGCACAACTCTACTGCACAACTCTACAGCACAACTCTACACCACAACTCTACAGCACAACTCCACAGCACAACTCTACTGCACAACTCTACAGCACAACTCTACACCACAACTCTACAGCACAACTCTACAGCACAACTCTACACCACAACTCTACAGCACAACTCTACAGCACAACTCTACTGCACAACTCTACTGCACAACTCTACTGCACAACTCTACTGCACAACTCTACTGCACAACTCTACAGCACAACTCTACAGCACAACTCCACAGCACAACTCTACTGCACAACTCTACAGCACAACTCTACACCACAACTCTACAGCACAACTCTACAGCACAACTCTACTGCACAACTCTACTGCACAACTCCACAGCACAACTCCACAGCACAACTCTACAGCACAACTCTACAGCAAAACTCTACTGCACAACTCCACAGCACAACTCTACACCACAACTCTACAGCACAACTCTACAGCACAACTCTACTGCACAACTCCACAGCACAACTCCACAGCACAACTCTACTGCACAACTCTACTCACAACTCTACACCACAACTCTACAGCACAACTCTACAGCACAACTCCACAGCACAACTCTACAGCACAACTCTACTCACAACTCTACACCACAACTCTACAGCACAACTCTACAGCACAACTCTACTGCACAACTCCACAGCACAACTCCAAAGCACAACTCTACTGCACAACTCTACTCACAACTCTACAGCACAACTCTACTGCACAACTCCACAGCACAACTCTACAGCACAACTCTACTGCACAACTCTACTCACAACTCTACACCACAACTCTACAGCACAACTCTACAGCACAACTCCACAGCCCAACTCTACAGCACAACTCTACTCACAACTCTACACCACAACTCTACAGCACAACTCTACAGCACAACTCTACTGCACAACTCCACAGCACAACTCTACAGCACAACTCTACTGCACAACTCTACTTACAACTCTACACCACAACTCTACAGCACAACTCTAACGCACAACTCCACAGCACAACTCTACTGCACAACTCTACTCACAACTCTACACCACAACTCTACAGCACAACTCTACAGCACAACTCTACTCACAACTCTACACCACAACTCTACACCACAACTCTACAGCACAACTCTACAGCACAACTCTACTGCACAACTCCACAGCACAACTCTACTGCACAACTCTACTCACAACTCTACACCACAACTCTACTGCACAACTCTACACCACAACTCTACTGCACAACTCTACTGCACAACTCTACTCACAACTCTACACCACAACTCTACTGCACAACTCTACAGCACAACTCTACAGCACAACTCCACAGCACAACTCTACTGCACAACTCTACAGCACAACTCTACACCACAACTCTACAGCACAACTCTACAGCACAACTCTACTGCACAACTCTACTGCACAACTCCACAGCACAACTCTACAGCACAACTCTACAGCACAACTCTACAGCAAAACTCTACTGCACAACTCCACAGCACAACTCTACACCACAACTCTACAGCACAACTCTACAGCACAACTCTACTGCACAACTCCACAGCACAACTCTACAGCACAACTCTACTGCACAACTCTACTCACAACTCTACACCACAACTCTACAGCACAACTCTACAGCACAACTCTACAGCACAACTCCACAGCACAACTCCACAGCACAACTCTACTCACAACTCTACACCACAACTCTACAGCACAACTCTACAGCACAACTCTACTGCACAACTCCACAGCACAACTCTACAGCACAACTCTACTGCACAACTCTACTCACAACTCTACACCACAACTCTACTCACAACTCTACAGCACAACTCCACAGCACAACTCTACTGCACAACTCTACTCACAACTCTACACCACAACTCTACAGCACAACTCTACAGCACAACTCTACTCACAACTCTACACCACAACTCTACAGCACAACTCTACAGCACAACTCTACTGCACAACTCCACAGCACAACTCTACAGCACAACTCTACTGCACAACTCTACTTACAACTCTACACCACAACTCTACAGCACAACTCTACAGCACAACTCCACAGCACAACTCTACTGCACAACTCTACTCACAACTCTACACCACAACTCTACAGCACAACTCTACAGCACAACTCTACTCACAACTCTACACCACAACTCTACAGCACAACTCTACAGCACAACTCTACTCACAACTCTACACCACAACTCTACAGCACAACTCTACAGCACAACTCTACTGCACAACTCCACAGCACAACTCTACTGCACAACTCTACTCACAACTCTACACCACAACTCTACTGCACAACTCTACTCACAACTCTACACCACAACTCTACAGCACAACTCTACTCACAACTCTACTCACAACTTTACAGCACAACTCTACTGCACAACTCTACTGCACAACTCTACAGCACAACTCTACTGCACAACTCTACAGCACAACTCTACTGCACAACTCTACAGCACAACTCTACTGCACAACTCTACTGCACAACTCTACAGCACAACTCTACTGCACAACTCTACTCACAACTCTACTGCACAACTCTACAGCGAAACTCTACACAACTCTACAGCACAATTCTACTGCACAACTCTACTCACAACTCTACTCAGATCTTTACAGCACAACTCTACTGCACAACTCTACTGCACAACTCTACAGCACAACTCTACAGCACAACTCTACTGCACAACTCTACAGCACAACTCTACAGCACAACTCTACTGCACAACTCTACAGCACAACTCTACTGCACAACTCTACTCACAACTCTACTCACAACTCTACTGCACAACTCTACAGCACAACTCTACACCACAACTCTACACCACAACTCTACAGCACAACTCTACTCACAACTCTACTCACAACTCTACTGCACAACTATACTCACAACTCTACAGCACAACTCTACTGCACAACTTTACTCACAACTCTACTGCACAACTCTACAGTACAACTTTACAACACAACTCTACTGCACAACTCTACTGCACAACTCTACTGCACAACTCCACAGCACAACTCTACTCACAACTCTACTGCACAACTCTACTCACAACTTTACAGCACAACTCTAGTGCACAACTCTACTCAAAACTTTACAGCACAACTCTACTGCACAACTCTGCTGCACAACTCTACTGCACAACTCCACAGCACAACTCTTCTGCACAACTGTACTGCACAACTCTACTGCACAACTCTACTCACAACTCTACAGCACAACTCTACAGCACAACTCTACTGCAGCAACTGTACTGCACAACTCTCTGTGTGTGTGTGTGTGTGTGTGTGTGTGTGTGTGTGTGTGTGTGTGTGTGTGTGTGTGTGTGTGTGTGTGTGTGTGTGTGTGTGTGTGTGTGTGTGTGTGTCCATCATCAGACCTGAGGGAAGCTGGGAATCCACTCACAGTGTCTCATGATGATGAAGTTGAAGATGATGATGATGATGATGATGATGATGATGAAGATGAGATGTTCTCAGGTCTGATTCATTGGCTTTGAGTCACAGACACACAGTGGCTCCGGAACATTCTGAGAACAACATCACATCTGTGGCCCTGAGAGAGAGTTTTAGTTTAATGTTGCAGTGATTCAGTTTCCTTCAGTTCTGTGAGAATATCCCATTATCTGATGGATTCCTCTGTGCCTTCATTAATATAAACATGCACATGAATGAATGCTCTGCTCAGACTGAGGCGTGTGTGTGAGAGAGGGTGTGTGTGTGTGTGTGTGTGTGTGACAGCTTCTCCTCATATGGTCCGTGCTTCCGGCTGTTCCGCGTCTGTCCTGCAGGGCGCGCCGATGCTGCGCGTTCACGCACCGGAAGTGAGTTGAGTTTGCAGAAGTTCTGAGTCTCTGCAGTTCAGCAGGTCATTAGATTCACTTCTGCACTTTAAAGTTTAAACTCTCCTGCAGCACATGCACGCGCTTATGCAGATCTACACACACATGCACGCGCTAATGCAGATCTACACACACATGCACGCGCTAATGCAGATATACACACACATGCACGTGTTTATGCAGATCTACACACACATGCACACGCTAATGCAGATCTACACACACATGCACACGCTAATGCAGATATACACACACATGCACGTGTTTATGCAGATATACACACACATGCACACGCTAATGCAGATCTACACACACATGCACACGCTAATGCAGATATACACACACATGCACGTGTTTATGCAGATATACACACACATGCACACGCTTATGCAGATCTACACACACATGCACACGCTAATGCAGATATACACACACATGCACGTGTTTATGCAGATATACACACACATGCACACGCTTATGCAGATCAACACACACATGCACGTGTTTACCAACAATTATATGATGAAGATGCTGTTAATGAAGGTGTTGAGTTTCTGTGTTTGCTGTTAATGAAGGTGATCACAGGTGTGTGTGTGTGTGTGTGTGTGTGTGTGTGTGTGTGTGTGTGTGTGTTTGTGTGTGTGTGTGTGTGTGTTGCTGCAAGTGTGTGTGTGTGTGTGTGTGTGTGTGTGTGTGTGTGTGTGTGTGTGTGTGTGTTGCTGCAGGTGTGTGTGTGTTGCTGCAGGTGTGTGTGTGTGTGTGTGTGTGTGTGTGTGTGTGTGTGTGTGTTGCTGCAGGTGTGTGTGTGTTGCTGCAGGTGTGTGTGTGTGTGTGTGTGTGTGTGTGTGTGTTGCTGCAGGTGTGTGTTGCTGCAGGTGTGTGTGTGTGTGTGTGTGTGTGTGTGTGTGTGTGTGTGTGTGTGTGTGTGTGTGTGTGTGTGTGTGTGTGTGTGTGTGTGTGTGTGTGTGTGTGTGTGTTGCTGAAGGTGTGTGTTGCAGCTTCAGTTCCGCTGATGTTCACGTCAGTGCATTAGACTGTGATCAGAGCTTCTTTCTGCAGGTCAGTGTGTGCGTCACAGAGTGTGTGTTGTCTGTCTGTGTGTGTGTGTGTGTGTGTGTGTGTTGGGGCACTCGGGCGAGCAGATAGACATCTGTCCCCATGGCAACAGCCACACACTCCTGTATGGACTTCCTGTGAGAGACAGACTCCGGCGGCTCTTTATTTCTCCGACTCTCTGGAGATGTAAATATGACATGCAGATTTGAAGAGCGCTTGATAATAATGAGAGAGAAAGAGAGAGAGAGAGGGAGAGAGAGACAGAGAGAGAGAGAGACAGAGAGAGACAGAGAGAGAGAGAGAGAGAGAGAGAGAGGGAGACAGAGAGAGAGAGAGAGAGAGAGAGTGATGTACGCTATGAGCCCTGATCATAAAACCAAGCATTAAATATGATCTTACTAAGACATAATATTGGCAGATCTTGATATTGATTGCTACAATGTTATAAAGATCTCATTGATTTGCATTACAAGCATCAGAATTTCATATAAATATAACAGTGTATTTTTGCTCAGTTTGACTGAATAAAATTGAGCAAAATGAAAATTTTATACAATAAAATTCTTCCATAATTTTAAAGGATTTTCACTAGGGCTGCAGAATATATCGAAATTTTCGAAATATCGCAAATGTATGTATGGCAATATGCATATCACCACATCTTGCAATAACTGGGGTCATGAACAAAAGACAAAGAGAAAATCACTCACTCTTGGCTGAATAACTTCTGTAGTTTAATAAGAATCAGTAAATATTTAATTCATACAGTGAAAACTAAGCAGTGTTTTATTTTTACATGTGATTATTCAGTTTCTGTTGTTAAATAACCCTAATGTAGGATAACCTGAACCCCTAAACCCTGTGGTTTACACTGATGTTAAACTAACACTTCTTACGCTACAGTAAAACACTGATGTTCACTGTCAGAAGCTGTAGGGGTGTAATATTGTCACAAAAAGAATGTGAAACATGTATGTAGGTTATATCATTTTATATATATTTTAAAGATAATTTAAGGTTTTCACACTTTAAGCATTACCATATTGCATTTTGAATATCACATTATTGAAGGAGTTATCGCATATCGCATTTTTCTTCAATATCGTGCAGCCCTAGTTTTCACCCTGATTTACCTCACATTAGAGAAGAGAAGATGATCCGCAGGGTTTGATCTGAACCGTCTGTCTCACTCACTGTCACACAGACTCTTTGGGACTTTATCTTATTCCCCGTATGCCCCAGAGTTAGATAAGTCCACACACACCCTTCTCATCTCCGTGCGTGCCGTAACTCTGTCTGATGCACCCAGGCTAGCCTAGCTTAGCACAAAGACTGGGGGTAAACGGCTCCAGCTAGCATACTGCTCCCAATAAGTGACAAAATAACGCCAACATTTTCCTATTTACATGTTGTGATTTGTATAGTCACAGCGTGTACAAATAACAAGGTCACATGAGACACAGCCATCTTCTAACCGTATACACACTGGGAACTTTATTCTCAGAAGACGAAGCACTGCTACTTCTGCGGAGTGATTATGCTAGCTGGAGCCGTTTACCTCCAGTCTTTGTGCTAAGCTAGGCTAGCAGTGGGTGCATCAGACAGAGTTACGGCACGCACAGAGATGAGAAGGGTGTGTGTGGACTCATCTAACTCTGGGGGATACGGGGAATAAGATAAAGGCCCCAAAAGTCAGCGTGTTCCTTTAATTAAAAAATCTCATGCATTCATGCATTGTATACGGAAATGAATTAACAGTCAATTAAGTTTGACTGTTGAATTGACTGTATTCTGAATGAAAGACATTCAATTATGTGTAAAAACTTTATATAATTGATTTAGTTCATTAGTTTATCTCTCTCTCCCTCTCTCTCTCTCTCTCTCTCTCTCTCTCTCTCTAAATGTGATGTAAATGTTATGATTCTGTAAATGTGTCACACAAACACACTCTATCACAGTCGATCAGCTTTATTTCTACAGCTTTATAGAGTACAGATCGTTTCACAGCGATAATCAGGAGAATAACAAGACAAACTCAGGTTCAGCTGTAAAGTGTCTACAGAAGATCATAGAGTCATTATTCAGATCAACTCAGTTCAAGTTTTTGAATAAAATGATGTTCTTCCTCAGTGTTTCTGTCTTGTTTTCCAACGCCAATATTTATATATTCTTAAATCAAGATACATTTACTGAAGAAGCAAAATGACTGTAAATATTAACGCTTGTTTAATAAAAAATTATGAGTTTTATGAGTTTATGATTAAAACAAGAACAAATATCTGCCAATGGGGTCAGAAAATACACTTAATTAAAAGGGAAAACTAGATGATTTTCCTACTGTTGATTTGTACTGGGAAAAGACAGACTCTGTGGAGAATGAAACATGCGACGCGTGTGTTAGCGAGGAGGCTTCATACGTGTGTGTGTGGGAGGCGTGTGAACGTCATTCATGTCACAGACACTGACTCATTGACACAGAAGATGTGTTTCTGTTTTTACAGCAGTAATTAAAGGCTGTAAAGATCCTCATCATGAACTCTGGCTCCGATACAGGACTAAATAAACCCTTCAGAACCAGCCAGTAATGAGTGGGTTTATTTCAGCACATTGTTTCTTCACTGTTTTAGCATCAGTTCCTCCTCGGCCAAGACGCGTGTGTGTGTGTCCGCCCACCGGCGCTATTCCCGGCTCATTCACTGCTAACCATACAGAACAGATGGCAGGGTTTCACATGACCTCTGACCTCCAGTCAACAACAACACTGAACTTTATCACATCACAACTGATGATTATGAACAACACAGTTATTGATCTGAATAATGACTCTTTCATCTTCTGTAGAGCAGCTTCACCACTGATTCTGAGTTTGTCTCACATTTGATGACTTTTGCATCATTAATTCTGTTATTTCCCTGTTTATTACTGTGAAGCTGCTTTGAATCGATCTGTACGGTATTGTACGGTATAAAGCGCTGTAGAAATAAATCATTGAGATTCAGTCATTCCCGTATATCCTCAATCCCGTGTCGATCCTCGTCTAAATCTGTCAGATGAACACAATGAAGCGCTCAAACACTCGTCAAACTGACTCACTGACATTTCCCTCCTTCAGTGTCATCTGCCAATCACAGAGGAGGAGGATGAATATTCATGAGGACACGCCCCCGCCGCGGGCGTCTGAACAAACACACACTGACAGGCATTATGAGACGGTGAATAAGAGTGATCTTAACATCAGTGATAAACATCTATCTTTGACACCCGGAATCTGCATTCATATGTGTATTTATAATCGCTCTTTCACATTATAACATGACTAAATGACATAAAAATATACATGAGTCTGTCACCTGTAATGCTTCATTCTATGGCTCATTTAAATACCAACGTGACTCATTCAGACCATATATCTAATTATCGTGTGCAAGCAGGGATTCGTGGGAAATGTCATTGAGTCAGTGTGGAGTGATGTCATGATCCAGTGCTGAAGTGTTTCAGTTTTAGAGCCGCGGCAACGTCATTTTAGCTGTGTGGGTTGCTATGCTGTTGCTAGGGTTCATTTATAGTTTCAGAATTATTTGTTCTTCAGGCATTCCTTTTTAAATGCAGTCAGTATCAGTAATCAAGTACAAGTATCCGCTGTGTGCAAAGTGACCAAAATTTGGTTTTCGACCACTGAAAATGGGTCAAATTTAACAATTCACTCCTGGAGCCGCATTGAGATCCTCATATCTGTAGAACTGAACCATATAGAGCCTTAAAAATGAAGATTGTAAAAGAAAAGTTCGTTAAGAACCAACATCTAAAAGGACATTGAGATATCTGTAAGACTTCTTGAGTTACAGACACACAAACTTTGGGAAAAACATGATAAAAGTGCTTTTTCTCATCTTTGAGCCGTCACGTCACCGTTGGCATATAATGCAACAAAGATTGATAAAGTCAACATATTTTACTAACAGAGCCACTGATCTCTGTGTAAAACTAAAATCATCAAGCTGCTGTCTTTCTGAAGTAATTTTGCTCATTTTTTGCTAAAAAAAATCAAATTTTCTGTAAAGTCCACATTACAGTCCACATTTATTTACTCCGTAAATATACATTCATGAAATATTATGATATTTTGGCTTTCCTCACTATTTATGTTTGTCTTTCTTCAGAAAATATATTAACAAAATAAAAAATGATAGCCAGGGAAGTTTCTGGAATTTGGTTGATTTGACACTGAATTAACCTTTTAAGTATTTAGTGTGTTTCTATGCGGTTGCTAGGGTGTTCTGGTTGATTGCTGTTCTGGTTGATTGCTGTGCAGTTGCTAGGGTGTTCTGGTTGGTTGCTGTGCAGTTGCTAGGGTGTTCTGGTTGGTTGCTATGGCGTAGCTGTGGCCGGGAGTTCACTGAGCAGGCGTTGAGAGCTAGTAAGAGTGACTGTGTCTCAGTAAACAGCACTAATGAGTGGAGGAAGGCCTCAGCTCTCAGTGAAAGGATCCGCTCTCGTTCATCTCTGTGAGAAACTCTCAGGTGTTTGTGAGATTGAATCATCTGCAATGATAATCAATCATATCACAAACACAGACTTTCAAAATTTACATCCATATCAGCCAATCGTTTAATCATTCATTTATGGGTAACACTTTATTTTGATGGTCCCTTTTGAACGTGCTGTTGACTATAAGTAACTTTGCAACTATATGTCAACTAACTTTCACTGGAGTATAAGTAGACTGTCTGCTTAATATCTGCAAACATTTTATTGTGATGGTCCTCCAACAGACACTCTACTGACTAGAAAAAAGTAATTTTGCAACTACATGTCAACTTAATCTAACCCTAACCATACCAGTCTATTAATACTTCACTAACACTATAATGAGAGTTAGTAGACATGTAGGTGCAGCGTTACTTATAGTCAAGTCAAGTCATCTTCATTTATATAGCACTTTTAACAATGTAGATTGTCTCAAAGCAGCTTTACAGAGATAAGCGTATAATTTAAGGTAACAGAGATTGTTTCGGCTTTACAGCAGAGTTAAGTTATTTCCATCTAAAGTTAGTTTTAATTGATTTGGTTCCGTCGCAATGATCATTTGTTATTAAATTAGGGGCCGCTAAGACGACACCACTCTCTCTACACAGACTTTAAACGCGAACCTGTGAGAAACGCTGATGGAGTTCACATGAGCATTAAGAATGGGTGCTATAGTTATGTGCGTTTGAATATACGCGGGTTTGGAATTCCCTACAAGCCAAGCCTAAACAAAATACTTGTCTTTCCTTATAAATTTTGATAAGGAATTTTATTTTATTTGTTGCTTTGGGGTAGGACCGCAAGACGAATTTTCCCGACAACGCCTTATCTGTAGAGTGGTAGTGGGATCCTCCATAGGGAGAGACTAGTTGGCACTTCAGCACTGCGTTGTCATCGGTCCAGGTGAAGGTCCGTCGTCAGATCTGGATACGGCCTGGATCCGGCAGGCTGCAGGAAAAACCTCGGGATAAACACAGACACTAAAATTGCCATTCTTCTCATGATGTAACGAGTACATCAGGATTTATGGGAAGTGTTCCCGGTTCCGGCTGACCTAATCTATGCAGCCTAACATTAAATTATAGAAGTCTATAATGTATTATGTGAAAGCTAGGTCAAAGAGATGTGTCTTTAATCTAGCTTTGAACTGACAGAGTGTGTCTGCTTCCCGGACAATGGTAGGAAGACTGTTCCAGAGTTTTGGTGCTAAATAGGAGAAGGATCTACCGCCAGCAGTCGATTTAGATATTCTAGGTATTATCAACTGGCCGGAATTTTGAGATCGTAATAGACGTGACGGACTATAATGCGTTAAGAGCTCGCTCAAGTACTGCGGAGCTAAACAATTTAGTGCTTTGTAAGTAATCAGCAATATTTTAAAATTTATGCGATGTTTAATAGGGAGCCAATGCAGTTTTGACAGAACTGGGCTAATATGGTCATACTTCCTGGTTCTGGTAAGAACTCGAGCTGCTGCGTTTTGAACCAGCTGTAGTTTGTTTATTAAGCGTGCAGGGCAACCACCCAGTAGAGCATTACAATAATCTAGCCTTGAGGTCATGACCGCATGAACTAATTGTTCCGCATTTGTCAATGAGAGCATATGACGTAATTTAGATATATTTTTAAGATGGAAAAATGCGGTTTTACAGATACTAGACACGTGACTTTCAAATGAAAGATTGGTATCAAAGAGCACACCCAGGTTCCTAACCGACGACGAAGACTTTAACAGAGCAGCCATCGAGTGTTAGACAGTATTCTAGATTATTACGTGAGGAAGTTTTTTGTCCAATAATTAGAAACTCTGTTTTTTCAGAATTTAGAAGTAGGAAATTACAAGTCATCCAATTTTTTATATCCGCTATGCATTCCGTTAATTTTGTGAATTGATAAGTTTCGTCAGGGCGTGAAGAAATATAGAGCTGAGTATCATCGGCATAACAGTGAAAGCTAATGCCATGTTTCCTAATGATATCTCCTAATGGTAGCATGTACAGAGTGAACAGCAGCGGTCCTAGTACTGAGCCTTGTGGTACGCCATACTGAACTTGTGATCGATGAGACATCTCTTCATTTACTGCTACAAACTGATAATGGTCAGATAAATATGATTTAAACCGTGCTAGTGCATTTCCCGTAATGCCAACATAATGTTCTAATCTATTTAAAAGAAAGTTGTGGTCGATGGTGTCAAATGCAGCACTAAGATCGAGAAACACTAATAGCGAGATACAACCACGATCGGATGATAAGAGCAAATCATTTGTGACTCTAACGAGAGCTGTTTCGGTACTATGGTACGGTCTAAATCCTGACTGGAAATCCTCGCAGATATCATTTCTTTCAAGAAAGGAACACAGTTGTGAGGATACCGCCTTTTCTAATATCTTTGACAGAAAAGGTAGATTCGAGATCGGCCTGTAATTGACTAATTCTGAAGGATCAAGTTGCGTTTTTTTAACAAGCGGTTTAATCATAGCCAGCTTAAAGTTTTTTGGTACGTATCCTAGAGACAAAGACGAATTAATGATATTAAGAAGAGGATGTATGACCTCTGGAAGTATTTCTTTCAGTAGCTTAGTCGGTATAGGGTCTAACATACATGTTGTAGATTTAGATGATTTAATGAGTTTAGTAAATTCTTCCTCTCCTATAGCAACGAATGAATCAAATTTTTCCTCAGGGAGACTACAATGCACTGCCTGATGCGATACTGTAGTAGACGGTTGCATAGTTATAATCTTCTCCCTGATATTATCTATCTTATAAGTGAAGAAGTTCATAAAGTCATTACTGCTGTGTTGCTTGGAAACTTCGGTGCTTGAAGCTGTATTTTTCGTTAGTTTAGCCACCGTTTCAAATAAATACCTAGGATTATGTTTATTTTCTTCTAATAGGGTTGAAAAATAAGCAGATCTAGCAGCTTTTAAAGTTTTTTATAGTCAACAGAACGTGTTAAAGGGACCATCAAAATAAAGTGAAACCCATTCATGTATTTATCTATCATACCGGTTTGGAACAGCATGATCGGTTCGGGTGAGCTGTCGCTTTAAGACCCAACTGAAGTGTTTTTTATGAGCACACGTTACCAAGTCACAAAGCTAGCATGTGTCTGCGTTAATGAGTGATGAATGCAGCGTTCCCGTGCGCTGACTCACGTCTGACAGACGGTTTGAGCGGCTCTTCTGGGCCCGCGGCCCTCGACGCAAACTCAGCTGACGTGCTTTTCATTTATAGCTGACGTGAGTCAGAGACAAACTCACCTTCATCCAGAGCAGATTCAGGTGCATCATCATCATCATCATCATCACACAGTTGCTGAAATATCATCAGAGGAAATTATTCTCAAGTTGGAGAGACAGACAAGAGTTGTGCTTGTTTTTATTTAAACGATATATTGAATTGCTGTGTTCAGTTTAATATGCCATATTCAGTTCTGGCAGTAGTGGAAACAAATCTAGACTTTTCTAAAACTAAAAAGACCATTTCAAGATCACAAGATGTTTCATAATTATTAATAAATCTATATTTATCAAAATTGAGATTAAGTCCCCCTGTAGTCAATAATTTTATACCTTAAAACTCATCTTTGATACATATTTAAATGTTTCTTCCTTTAAAAAAAAAGTCTTCATACCTTAAAATATCTTGAATGTAACTCGACATCCTTGCAGTTCTATGAATATGCAAATGAGCCCCGCCACCACTCACTCACAGTAGCTCAGGGCCCGGTTGCATGAAAGCCCTTAAAGGAACACTTCGACTTTTTGGGACTTTAGCTTATTCACAGTATCCCCCAGAGTTAGATAAGTCCATACATACCTTTTTCATCTCCGTGCGTGCTTTAAGTCTGTTTGACGCACCCACCGCTAGCCTAGCTAAGCACAAAGACTGGATGTAAATGGCTACAGCTAGCATACTAATCCCAATAAGTGACAAAATAACGCCAACATTTTCCTATTTACATGTTGTGATTTGTATAGTCACAGTGTGTACAAATAACAAGGTCACATGAGACACAGCCATTTTTTAAACGTTTAAATGCTGGGAACTATTTTCTCAGAAGGCGAAGCACTGCTACTTGGGCGGAGTGATTAGCGCAGCACCCGAGAAGCGCCGTTCCGTCAACAAAACCAACGTGACTAACTAGCTAGTAGCGAACGTGATTCGTGATCATGGCTGACTTTGAGGACTTGTCAGAGGATTTTTATTTGGTATCAAACCAAGATCCAGAACCATATCGTTACAGACGAGGAGTTACAAACTTTGGAAGCTGATAGACAAGATGCCGAACAGACTGAGGTCGAGGGGAGAATCAGAACGGGAGTAGCCTACTATTTCACAAACAAGGTCACTGTTTCTCAAAAATGAAAACTGCCCATCCCCCCTCCCCCCTCCTCCAATTCATTAGCAAGTTGAAGGCAACAGTCCTGAAAGTTACCTTTAGCGCCGCTTATTTGTTACTGGGGCGATAGAGCGCGTTTGTGACAACACAATACTAACACTACAGGGGATACATGGAGCCCGGGTACAACTGTAATAGTAGTGAGCACCCTATTCATAATAATAGTGTCACGAAGGTTACATTACATCTAACGTTAGCTAATGGCACTGTAACAGTAGGCTAGTCATCTAAAAACATAACGGAACACTTACCGCAGCCGCAGGTGATCCACTTTGTCCTGTCTTTACTATCGATGGGATGGCCGTAACGTTATCCTTCAGCACACGTTTCATGGTCCGTGTGGCAAATTCCATTTTTTCAAAATAGTCGTCCTCAGTGAAATGTTCTGAGCAAACGCGATAGTCCTTGATGATGTCTACAGGTGTATTTGGATCTATATCCAGAGCAAGTAGCCATTGATTCATCAGGTCAGCGTTTTTGGTTGGAATTCCCCTGTTTATTGTCGCAGCTCTTTATAATACAGCGAACACCCATGATTGTAAACTTTGCTTTTACTATCTAGTAATTGCTGACTCTATTACTCCAACTCTGAGCGAACTCTCTGCTCCTCACCACGGCCACGGCGCTTCTCGGGTGCTGCGCTCATCACTCCGCCCAAGTAGCAGTGCTTCGCCTTCTGAGAAAATAGTTCCCAGTATTTAAACATTTAAAAAATGGCTGTGTCTCATATGACCTTGTTATTTGTACACACTGTGACTATACAAATCACAACATGTAAATAGGAAAGTATTGGCGTTATTTTGTCACTTATTGGGATTAGTATGCTAGCTGTAGCCATTTACATCCAGTCTTTGTGCTAAGCTAGGCTAGCGGTGGGTGCGTCAAACAGACTTAAAGCACGCACGGAGATGAAAAAGGTATTTATGGACTAATCTAACTCTTTGGGATACAGTGAATAAGCTAAAGTCCCAAAAAGTCGAAGTGTTCCTTTAAGAAAACCCTTAGTTATAAGGTTGAGGGTTCTCCCAGTGAAATATGGGAAATCAGGGTCCACTTGAGGAACTTCAAGGCTGTCACTAAGTTCCCTTAATTGCTTAAGTGTTCGCTTCAGTTCTTCACCAGAACAGCTCCTGAAATCATCTAAACTCAAGCACGATGGCAATTAAAATAAATTATTATGCTGTTTTTTTTATAATAACAACGTTATAATATTTTAATATTATCTTTAATAGAATCTGCTTTTAGCTATTATGCCAGCCGCAGCTGGAACCAGCTTCCAGAGGAGATCAGACGTGCTCCTACTGTAGTCACTTTCAAATCCAGACTCAAAACACATCTGTTTAGCTATGCATTTACTGAATGAGCACTGTTCGTCCGACTGTTTGTACTGTACTGTATTTTATTTTTTTTATTTTCTTAACTGTTTTAATTATTCTTATTTCTTTTTATTATTTTAATTTATTTTATGTAAAGCACTTTGAATTGCCATTGTGTATGAAATGTGCTATATAAATAAACTTGCCTTGCCTTGCCTTGCCTAATGATATAAATAAAATTATAATAATTATGTAATATAGTGTTTTTGTAATATATAAATTTTGATTAAATAGTGCACATATTTAGCAAAATACTCCTCTCTATAGTTAATTTTTCTAGCCAACAAGCGTGCATATATAGCATATATGCATATATAGCACCGGTAAATCTAATGTTATATTGTTCTCCAGCTGATTTATTGACCTCTTTCCATGGGTGAAAAACACTGATTGATCGATATTATGTACAAGGAATATACATTTCAATAAGTTCAAGTCCTATTGTTCATTCATGTTTATTTCTATTAACCGGTAATAAAGAGTAAGAGATGATCGGTTCACGTGCCGCTGGATGAGTGCCAAAAGGGTATTTATTGTTTGAATTCCGTAATAAAATTGACCGAATCTGAGAGCTGATGATTTGTTTCATATCAATAACCAGCTCTGTCTGTCGGTGTCAGTGTCCTCTTTGCTCCGCAATGTTTCTCGGCGTGAGGAAGTGTGTGTGTGTGTGTCGTGAGAGTGTGTGGAAAGGGTTAATTGCGTGAGAGTTGTCTGCCCTGGTAATGTTATTATTGCTGTTAATGTTATTAACTCAAATATTTTGGTATAGCTGCAGTTGTAGCAAATGTTTAGTTTTGCGATCTGTTATTTTCTGTTTATTGTGTTTATTATTGTTTCTGTTAAATGCTTAGTGTCAACACTCCATTAAGGGTGACAGTTGAGATGTGTGTAGCTCTTAAAGAAATCTCTTGCCTCTGGGATTTTGTCCTCCTCAGGTTTCATGCAACCGGGCCCCGCCTCCACTCACTCACTCAGCTCAGAGATCCACTGGTTGACGATCACACGTTGATCTGATTGGTTACAAGGTCGTTTGTGACGTCAGAAACACCAGCGATTTCAAAGTGTGTGTTTGAGACTGTCTTTGGTTCACTGCAGTTTTAAGGAGGAAATACTCAGCAATGCTGTCGACTTATGAATTTACACATGGTTTGTCTTAAAGCATATTAAAAACACCACATAGACACATAAACAACATTAAAAGCTGGATTTACACCACGGGGGGACTTTAAAAGATGTGAACTCAGCAAGTTATCAGTGTAACACCTCATACTCTAATAAAGTGAAATTCAGTTATAAAGGCATTAATATTAATGCAGAATCGAGCATATGTGTGTATCAGGCCTCGTCCAATCAGAATCTAGAGTTTTCTAATGTAAGCTCGCACTCGATCGGCCCAAAGCCGGCATCTGACCAGCGCAGAAGGTCTTTACGTGTTACTGTCTTTTTCTCGAGGGAAAGTATTTTTTGATTAAATGCAATACATTTGAATATGTATTTTCTCGTTATTTCATCTGACTCCATAAATGAAAAGTTTTTAATGATATCTGTGCATCATTAAATGTGAGCGAATGTTTGACTATTCCTTTTAACTCTTTAATGAAAATAATGTCAAAGTCAGTTAGAATAATCAAATGTAACAATTTATTATGTCAGGTAAATGTATCATGCCAATTTCATAATCAATTCAAATATAATCAATACAAAATATCAAATGCTCTAAAGAGAAGAGATGCAAACCCAACATTATACATGAAGCTGAGAGTCTCACTGTCAGCCTCACAGGCTGATCTGAGGTACAGAAAGGCCCCGACCCAACATTAAGATACATGATACTAAGAGTTTACTCTTAAGTAAGAGTCACTCTCAGCATCATGGGCCAACTTGAGCAACAAAAAGGCCCCGATCTTCTCGTAGCATTCCGTTATATAGACAGAGCCTCTTTCACATGGAAACAGAGGAACATGGGAATTTACCAGAGGTGTGGACTCGAGTCATGTGACTTGGACTCGAGTCAGACTCGAGTCATGAATTTGATGACTTCAGACTCGACTCGACAAAATGTACAAAGACTTGCAACTCGACTTGGACTTTAACATCAATGACTCGTGACTTCACTTGGACTTGCGCCTTTTGACTCGAGAAGACTTGCTACTTCTCATGAAAACTGGGGAAAAAACGTTCACACGCCGCTCTGTTTATTATGTGCACCACCTGTATGGATGCAGAGAGCACGCGCTGCCTGCACGACATCCAATCACTGTAGTCCCACGTTGTTTTGATTCGACAGCATCTAAGCAGGCACATTGCAAGACAACCAATGAAGCGCAACAAGCAACAACGCATGCTACGAATTTGAACGAATGATAAGCACCTTATTGGATGTAGCCACACATACATTTTCTCACGCACAGAAAAATCGCGAAGCAAAGAGGACACGGAGATCGACAGACTAGACAGAGCAGGTTAGTTATGATATAAAAAAATCTCTGCTCTCAGATTCTGTCACTTTTATTACGAAATTCAGACAATAAATACCGTTTTGGCGCTTGTAAATGTGACACGACAGATCCCTAGCGGCACGTGAACCGATCATCTCTCTAGCTGATAGTAAATAACGTTAAACACGAATGAACACTGTTGAAAGATACAGTACAACTTACCGAAATGTATATTCCTCATACATAATATCGACCCATCAATCAAAGGGGTCAATAAAACAGTTGGAGAACAATTATGTCACATAACATTTACCTCAGGAAAGCCATTTAATGACCATAATATAGTTAGTTGGCTAGAAAAAAGAGCTATAGAGAGTATTTTGCTACATATGTGTACTATTGCATGTTTGTTATATTTTTACTTATATCATTAAATAAAGTTGTTGTTATTATAATAAAAAAAAACGCATTATATTTAATTTGTGTTATTTTTAACCTAATACTGCCAGCTGATAGGGCTCTCTGTATGTTTACAGCATTAGGTGAGTTGTTTTTTTCTTGAGAAAAATTAATGCCTATCTTGTGTAGCCTACCTAATATTTATCCAAATGAGTCAATATTAAATCAAATCATAATAATTGATTTTTTTTTACTGTATTTGATTAATGTCATTGTATAAAAAGAGGTTTAAATAAATACAAATCTTACAGACATACAGTACCAGTCAAAAGTTTGGAAACATTACTATTTTTAATGTTTTTGAAAGAAGTCTCTTATGCTCATCAAGCCTGCAGTTAAAAAAAAAAAACAGTAATATTATGAAATATTATTACAATTTAAAATAATGGTTCTCTTTTTTAATATATTTTAAAATGTAATTTATTTTTGTGATGCAAAGCTGAATTTTCATCAGCGAGTACTCCAGTCTTTGGTGTCTTATGACCCTTCAGAAATCATTCTAATATGATGATTTGATACTCAGTTATTATCAATGATGGAAACAGTTGTGCTGTTTAATATATTTTTTTTGGAATACTTTTTTCAGGATTCATTGATGAGTAAAACGTTAACAGCATTTATTCATAAAAACAGCATTTATTCAAAATAAAAAAATTTCTAACAATATAAATCGTTACCATCACCTTTTATAAATTTAACGCATTCTTGTTGAATTAAAGTACGAATTTCTTAAAAAAAAAAAAATAGTTATTGTTCCCAAACTTTTGAACGGTAGTGTATATTGTTACAAAAGATTTCTATTCTAAATAAATAGTTATTTTCAACTTTTTATTCATCAAATAATCCTGAAAAAAGTATCTCAGGTTATAAAAAAATATTAAGCAGCACAACTGTTTCCAACATTGATCATAAATCATCATATTAGAATGATTTCTGAAGGATCATAAGACACCAAAGACTGGAGTACTTGCTGATGAAAATTCAGCTTTGCATCACAAAAATAAATTACATTTTAAAGTATATTAAAAAAGAGAACCATTATTTTAAATTGTAATAATATTTCATAATATTACGTTTTTTTGTTGTTGTTTTTTGTTGTTTTTTAACTGCAGGCTTGATGAGCATAAGAGACTTCTTTCAAAAACATTAAAAATAGTAATGTTTCCAAACTTTTGACTGGTACTGTACATGATTTGTATACATTTTATTTCTGTGGTAAGAGGACTTGAAATGACTCGAAACTAAAATGGTAGGACTTTGGACTCGACTTGAGACTTGTTGGCTTTGACTTTTGACTCGACTCAGGACTTGCCTCATCTTTGACTCGACTTGACTTGGGACTCGAGGGCAAAGACTTGAGACTTACTTGTGACTTGCATAACAATGACTTTGTCCCACCTCTGGAATTTACATTCAGATTTTGGGGGTGTGAGACCATTTGCCAGGAGACCACCTTCATTTGTGTGCCAGTTATCTCTAAACTCTTAAAAACCTTATTACTTTTTGTTTTACTTATTTGGGAATGAGACGCTTATACCAGTCGCACTGAGACGTTTCAAATGATACCAAATGTGTGTAATACTCAATGATAATCATTCACATTAAACTATATATTTTCTTGGGTGAACTCAGGTGATCTGAGCATGAGAGAGAGAGGGTGAGGGATGAGGGAAAGAGATGTAGATTAGGATGACTCGGAGGTGAGTCTTTCGTCTCGATAGTGCACAAGGGGGAGTTCAAATGTTCATTTCCAGAGAGGTCCTTTGTCCTCTCAGGGCCTAATCTAATCTATCTAATTTCTCAGTTCTTACACTAACATCAGTCTGAACTCAAGTGACTCATAATATCAATCTGTTAAAACACTGATTCGGATTTTGATTTCTTTGAGTCCATCAAGATTCCATTGAGATAAAGCAGTTTTCATTTGTTCATTCTTACTGACATTATCACATGATTATTTCTAGGATTCAACATTTTCCCGCTGAATTTCTCGCATTAAACCCTGAAGCATGAAAGCTTATCCCTGCCATGATATGAAGTGACTCATCCGGTGATGCTGAAGATTCGGATGTTTGTGTCTCAAGTCTTTGGTGATTCCTGTGATTATCTGATGCTTTTACCCTCATGGGTCAGTAATCATCATCATCATCATCATCATCACTGGAAATCCGGTCGTTTTCTCTCTGCTAGGGTTTTGTTTTGCTGTTTTTTGTTTTTCAACAGGAAGTGATGTCGTTCTTCATGAGTCAGCATGGATAGGATGTCAGTCTCTCAATCAATTCATCAAGGTCTTAATAGACAAGAAGAGCCTGTTCCGCTTCATCTCTCGATTTAATGATGTGATTTAAATGAGTCTGATGTGCAGTAACCCAGCACTTACACCTCAAGCTTTCCTCGTCACTAACGTCACTTTTCTTCGTCATGTCTGAAGTCTCAGTGAGTTTGAATCTGTTTTAATGATTTTTAGTGCATGTATGAATCAGTTCTGCTCAAGTTCACTCAGATATAGAGAATCACATTGACATTAAAAACATCAATGTGATGATAATAATCATCAATGTTTCTTGAGCATCAAATCATCATATTAGAGTGATTTCTGAAGGATCATGTGACACTGAAGACTGGAGTAATGATGCTGAACATTCAGCTTTGATCACAGGAATAAAGATATAGAAACTGCTGATTTACACTGGAATAATATTTCACAGTTTTTACTGTATTTTTGCCGCATGCTTCGGTGAGCAGACGAGACTCTCAGAAACATGAGTCTCTCACCGCTGATGTTCATATAATGAATCATAAATCGTCAGGGTCATTGTGTAATTCACACTGCGGTCAGCAGGACGTGTGTGTCCCGCGTCTCATAAATGCAGGGTCGCGGCGGGTCGCGCTGGAGGAGCTGTGTTTCCGGTCCGCCGTGTGTGTAATGAGGACATTAGCATTCAGTGTGCGACACACACACACACACACACACACATGCTCTGACCTCTGACCCCCTCAGTGCTGACTCACTGTCATCAATGCTCAGAGATGCAGATTGGTCTGAGTTCTGCTGTTAAAAACACCCTAGCAACCACATAGCAACACTCTAAACACCATTAACTCAAACCATCAAACTTCATTAGTTCTTGTGTGTCTCTGTTTCAAACCTGCAGTGTTTTAGGTCTTTAGCCGAAACCAAGTGACAAACTTCCAGTCTCTCTCTTGAATCAACACTGAAGTGAGTTAAACTGCAGTTCATGGACTGGCCACTAGAGGCCGGCTGCAGAAGAGACTCAGTCCCATAGACCCTCATGTTAAAATGCCCAACTTTACAGCAGAGAAACACGTTTACAGTCTGGAGCAAAAAGTGCTTTTAGTCTATAAAGCTAATGTTGCCCTTCATGACGACTGTGAGGGGGGTGAATTTTTTTTAGAATTCATCCGTTTAAATTACATTAAGCCTTAAAGTTCTGCATAATTAAGGGCGTGGCCACTTGAGTGACAGGTGGATTGCCGCTGATGTCACTACTAGCCGTTCGTCTGCTGTCTGTTAGCGTCACGTCACCTCAGCTAATCCGCCTCGCTGCACATGTTCGTTTATGCGGGAGTGACGCTGCCAAGATGGCGACGGCCGGCTCCGCCCACTTTGGGCTTCAAAAACACCCTTCAGAAACACTACGAGTGACGTCACACACACTACACACATATTTATTTACAGTCTATGGCCGAAACACCCTATGATCCGGTTTATCACTGAAGATGTGTGCAAGTCGCATCAGAAAACAACCACTTTATTAAGTGCATGTTGCTAGTACTGGATCTGACCCACTTTAACCCACTTTTTTTGTCAGTTGTGGTTCATAATCAGAAATGCTTCATTATTTCTTATTTTGTGTTCTGCAGGAGAATGAAAGTCATAAGGGTCTGAACATCCTGAGGGCGAGTAAATGATGAATATTCATTACTGCAGTAAATTATTTCTTCAAAGTTTCTGTTTTTCGAGTTCTTGAATCACTCTCGTGAACTTTGAACTCTCACTCTGTCCTTCATTTTCTCTCTCATGACGTTCAGCGGTTTGTATGTGAATATTCCAGTGAACAGCACTGCAGCATAATCACCTGTGTGTGTGTGTGTGTGTGTGTGTGTGTGTGTATTTAGAGCACAGCCACGGCTGATTGCTGCTTTCATGAACTATGTAACACCCTCTCAGGAGACACACTCACTCACTCTCTCTCTCTCTCTCTCTCTCACACACACACACACACACACACACACACACACACACACACACACACACACACACACACTCACAGTGGCTTTGATCACAGAATCTCTCGCTCTCAAACACCCTGCAGGTTCAAGGATGGAGACTGTGTGTGTGTGTGAGTGTGTGTGTGTGTGTGTGTAATTGGTATGGAGGTGAGCTCCTCTTTGCACGTAAGTGGTGACGTCAGCCAGTTTTCGCCTGCGTATCCTGAAATATTATCATAATCCAAGAGTTCTGCTTCTCCCTGATAGACTCTCGATCGGTCTGTCTGTTTTTTTATCGTTTCATCTTTATTTCTCTACAAATGTTTGCTCTGCTGAACACTTTATTGTTTCTATTGAATGTGTGTGTGTGCGTGCGTGCGTCCGTGCGTGTGTGTGTGTGTGTGTGTGTGTTTGATCTAATGAATGAATCTTCTCTTACTGTGACGAACATGCAGTAAAAAATATCCGCTGTTGTATTCCTCCATCATGAAGGACAGAACACTGGAACAGTAATGTGTGACTCACGGCCTCCAGACGCAGTATACAGTGTACATTGTGAATATATGAGTTTCCTACACCGGCACAGGAGCTCTTTATAGGGCTTCAACTTGTAATTATTTTTGATACTCAACTAATCAAATTATTATTAGAGTGATTAATTGACTCTTCTGGCAGTTAACACACGTAAGGCTGAAATCAATTGTGTCAATTACAAGCCATTTTCATACAAATCCCAAAATGTGTATTTTCCATTGCAAGGTTTTTCTATCACATAATTCACACTAAGTCATATTCACTGCATTACTGAAAGAACATGAATATGAACAGTTATATGAAGTTTCTCTCCCCCGTGCTTCAGACACCGGTCACGCTGAGGCGTTCCCCATAGGGGGAGTTGTATCTCTCTATTAGTGTTACTCGATCTTATTTGATACTATCGACCACAACATTCTTTTGAATAGACTCGAAAATTATGTTGGCATTAGTGGAATTGCACTAGCATGGTTTAAATCACACTTATCTGACCGTTATCAGTTTGTAGCAGTAAATGAAGAGATGTCTCATCGATCACAAGTTCAGTATGGCGTACCACAAGGCTCAGTACTAGGACCGCTGCTGTTCACTCTGTACATGCTACACACACACACACACACACACACACACACACTGTACATGCTACCCTTGGGAGATATCATTAGAAAGCATGGCATTAGTTTTCACTGTTATGCTGATAATACTCAGCTCTATATTTCTTCACGCCCTGATGAAACTTACCAATTCACAAAATTAATGGAATGCACAGCTGACATAAACAAACTCGTCTCGCACAACCTCTGTTCCTCAGAGGAAGAACAGGATGAAATTTCCTTTAGGATGAAATCAACGCGGTGGTGTATACTCAAGGCCCCAGGTCTGTCTGACTGTTTCTCTGTCTGTCTGTATGTTTTTCTCTTGGTTTCCATTGGTGTTTATTGATCGATCAGACCGCTGTACGTCTGCACCGTGTGGTTTCACCAGAGAAACACATTACACACACACACACACACACACTGGGCCAGCCGACTGCAGTGATTCCAGGAGTGGACACACAGACTGAGAGACAGACAGATGCTGATGTTGAAGCCTGTGAGTTCATGTTGTTCTTTCATTTGTTGGCCATGTTGTTCCTCCAGAGACATCAGAGCTGATCAGACAGAGATCAACACACCTCACAACACATGGAGAAAGATTTTACTTTTAGGGGTACCACCAGCTGGTCACTTGGACAGAACCCTTGAAAAGACATTTTTGGACCCTAAAGTCATCATGAAACTGAAGTTGCGCTGGTCTTTTCTTCTCTATTGTGCCGTAAATCCGAGTGAAACGCTTCTGGAACCAGAACAAATGCAGGACGGGGCTTGATTGTGTCCTTGGGGAATTGATTGGAGGGTTGTGGTTTGCTCTTGGTTTGCTAATCTAGCAAAATACTAAAGTCAAAGTAAAGACATTTGTATTCAAGTGAAAGAGCAAACACGCCTAAGTAAAAAGTACAAAAACTGTCTGTGTGTCTTGTAAATTCTAAGTCTTCTGAGCAGGGTTAGTAGTTCCCTTACGAAAAAAAAGTATACTTCAAGTTCATTTTATGAAGTATACTTGAGTAATGTTCAAGTATATTTTTAAGTATACTTTATGTAGTAAGTATACTAATAATATATTATTTTTACTCTTTTAGTGTACTCAGTAAACTACTAGTTTAGTAGTTTTATACTACAAGTTTACTGAGAGTACACTAAAAGAGTAAAAATAATATATAAATGGTAAACTATAAGTATGATGTTAAGTTCACTTAAAGAAAACTTGTAGTATAAAACTACTAAACTAGTGGTTTTCTTTAAGTGAACTTAACATCATACTTATAGTTTACTATTTATATATTATTTTTACTCTTTTAGTGTACTCTCAGTAAACTACTAGTTTAGTAGTTTTATTCTACAAGTTTTCTTTAAGTGAACTTAACATCATACTTATAGTTTACTATTTATATATTATTTTTACTCTTTTAGTGTACTCTCAGTAAACTACTAGTTTAGTAGTTTTATTCTACAAGTTTTCTTTAAGTGAACTTAACATCATACTTATAGTTTACTATTTATATACAATTTTTGCAGTTGCAGTAGGCCTACAGTATACTACTCTGTTCAAATGTTATTTTTTATACTTGAAAAATACCTTTAACTCTACTTTAATTTTAAAAAAAACATTTTATTAGCTTCATGCATCCTTTTTTATCAACACTCGAATGTCAGTAAGTTTCATAAAGAAAGGCAACATTTTGTTAAAATGTTGAGAAAATAGTTGAGAAAATCACATTTTTGTCAAAGACTACGCCTTGATCAGATCCAGAACGATGATCAAACACAGGTGGAGTAGATCGAGTCCAACACCCCCAAAGCTTCACAGTCGTTTTCTCTTCATGGGTTAGGTCTACGCTTCATTTCATTTGGAAACATTAAGCAGTTTTGATTTGCAAGCTGTTTAATGTTTGATGTTCACATTATTTTACATTTGAGTGAGCAATCTTCTATCACATGGTTCAGCTTCTTCTTCTCCTGTGTTTTGATCCAGAGATTCTGTAGAAGATGTGTCATAGCGCCCCCTACCGTATAACAGTGAAAACATGGATAGCTGGAAAATTCAGTCAATGGTGGGGAAAAGTTTAAAGTAAATATGTACACTACCAGTGAACTAGCCTACACAAAAATTAAGATACGCAGAATTAGAAACATATCTGTTTTATATCAACATTTTAATCAATATTTTCAAACAAAGTTTCATAAGACTGCATATGAAAAACAATGTAAAAAAAGTATATTTAATAGGCTACTCGATCAAAAGAGTGTACACAACTACAAGCCAAGTATACTTTGAATAATTAAAATTTTAAGTATATCTCGATCAAAAGATTGAGTACAAGTATAGGTCGAATATACTTGGACTTTTCTCTCAGTATAAGTCAAGTACACTTAAGTGTAATTAAGTATATTTTTGAGAAGTATATAAAATGTAGACTGAAAGTATGCTTTCTTCTTTTTAGATGAAAAGAAGTATACTAATAGAACACTTGAATAAACTTATTTTCCATGCTTATTTTATTTACTCTATAAGCTATTCCACCCGGAAAAGTTTGTTAAGCTGAACATGTTAGTTTATAAGACGGTATGTAATATTATGTTTTTAAAAAAATATTTAATAAGCTACTCAATCAAAATAGTAAACAAAAGTACAAGCCAAGAATACTTAGAATTCTTAATTATACTTTTAAGTATATCTCGATCAACAAGTATAGGCCAAATATACTTAGACGTTTCTGTCAGTATAAGTCAAGTATACTTCAGTGCAATTTGAAGTATATTTCTGAGAAGTACATAAAGTATATTTCTGAGAAGTATATAAACAGTAGACTGAAAGTATACTTTCTTATTTTTAGTTTAAAAGAAGTATACTAATAGAACACTTGAATAAACTTCTTTTTCGTAAGGGTTAGCTTATTATGAAATGCTTCAAACAACATATTTCTGCCTCATCTAAATTACATATGACTAAATTGCACATTAGGTTGCAATCGGATGTTGTCACAAACACTAGATTTTGGTTTACAGTCAGTGTTGAGCAGGGTTGGGGAGTAATGGAATACATGTAACAGCGTTACGTAATCTGCTACAGTTACGTCAAAAAACAAAGTAATCAGATTACAGTTACATTTGGTTAAAAATGGGAATACTATCAGTCTGTCATCAGCAGTCCCTATCAATTCCATTTAAAGATTGACACGGACTGGTGGCGACGGAGGGATGGACTGCTCCTTCTCCTCCTCCTTCTCTTTCTCCTCTTTCTCTTTGTCCTTCTCTTTCTCCTCCTCCTTCTCCTCCTTCTCCTCCTTCTCTTTCTCTTTCTCCTTCTCTTTCTCTTTCTCCTCCTCCTCCTCCTTCTCTTTCTCCTTCTCTTTCTCCTCCTCCTTCTCTTTCTCTTTCTCCTTCTCTTTCTCTTTCTCCTCCTCCTTCTCTTCCTCCTCCTCCTTCTCTTTCTCCTCTTTCTCCTCCTCCTTCTCCTTCTCCTCCTTCTTTCTCCTCCTCCTTCTCTTTCTCTTTCTCCTTCTCTTTCTCCTCCTCCTCTTTCTCTTTCTCTTTCTCCTTCTTCTCCTCCTCCACCTTCTCTTTTTCTTCCTTCTCTTTCTCCTCCTCCTTCTCGTTCTCCTTCTCTTTCTCCTTCTCCTTCTTCTCCTCCTTCTCCTTCTCTTTCACCTCCTCCTTCTCCTTCTCCTCCTCCTGCTTCTCTTTTTCTTCCTTCTCTTTCTCCTCCTCCTTCTCGTTCTCCTTCTCCTTCTCCTCCTCCTTCTCTTTCACCTCCTCCTTCTCCTTCTTCTCCTCCTTCTCCTTCTCTTTCACCTCCTCCTTCTCCTTCTCCTTCTTCTCCTCCTTCTCCTTCTCTTTCACCTCCTCCTTCTCCTTCTCCTTCTTCTCCTCCTTCTCCTTCTCCTTCTTCTCCTCCTTCTCCTTCTCTTTCACCTCCTCCTTCTCCTTCTCCTTCTTCTCCTCCTTCTCCTTCTCTTTCACCTCCTCCTT